>NC_091579.1:4098763-4113763 GCF_042767895.1 Penaeus vannamei | reverse complement strand
GGGGAAGTGGTCTATGTTGGCATGAGGGTTGGGATGGACGGGTATAGAGGAAGGATTGAGTAGAATGAGAAGCTGCCAAGACACATAGTAGGGCATCAGGAGAAATAGAGATAGGACGGGGAGGGTTAGCACTCAGTACCCTTGAAGCTGGAGGAACATCCTGTTCACTCTTAAATAGAACCTAGAAAGCAACCTGATGCACAGTGAAAGTGGCTAGCCTTGTGTGCTAAGATGGTCAGTACAGTACAGAGACAAAACTTCATATCTGCAGTAATCTTTGCAAATACATCTATGAAGGGACTGTTTAACACAATAGAATGTGTTTTATGTAAAATCTCATCCATAATGCATCAAAAAATGTCAGACAGTAATGTTAATGTTGTGAGAGGTGTCTTTGTCTTCTACAGCGAGTCATCCAGTGGCCGAGGTAGTCGATGCAGCAGCCACCATGACTCTCCTGCCATGCACAGACGCAGTGTCTCCAGGTCAACTTCCCTTAGACGAAACACAGGTCAGTCTTTCCAGTCTTTACGCTAGTGTCTGCTCTTTCAGTTCTTCTTGCTTGGCTGCAGTTGCTTGAATAATGAATTTACCCATACTTGAACTCTTGGAGATAAAATTCAGCTAGAAAGAGAGGCAAGGGATAGTAATGGTTGAATTTGAGTGACTTTTCACTTCTTTTTTGTCCTTTTTAATTGATTTATTCCCTTGAGTCTGTAGAATTTCCTGCAATATTTAAGTTATAATCACTATTGCAGTACCAAATGATTGCGCACATTTAAATTTCACAATAGCATTGACAACACGGCAAATGTATGACAGTGCCAGAGCTTTGTAAGTTGCTCTCCACAAGTATATATTTGCTCTCTGTGGATGATGAATGTTCCTCAACTAAGAAAAAAGATTATCAAGTATTTGCTTACTTTCTCTTGTTTGGAAATGCAAATATTCATGTATATTTCAGATAATGTTTTGCGAGACTTTTCAAAAAGCTCATGCAAAGATAAGCACTTACGATATAAAAGATATCCAAGTAAGTGTTGATGTGCTCTTATATTCTTTCAGATTAAAGAGAGAAGTTGTTAAATGGATAATAAAGCAAACACATGCATTACCCTTGTGTTGATGAAAAAACCTGGATTTTAGACTGATTTTTAAATTCATAAAATATGTTTGTGTGAAATAGTTTTGTTTTCCACATTCACATTTTGCTCATAACCTTTTTAAAGGAACTTTGAGAAGTGAACTGGACATTACCAGACAAGTGCCATTGAATTCATTTTTTCTATAGCTACATGTTGTATGATTTTATACAGTTTAAATCATATTTTTTAGTGGACAACAAAAGGTGTATATTTATTATGCACTGTTTTGAAGGAAAATTAAGGTTCTTTGTCTTTTGTAGCTTAGCCTTCCTCTGTCTAAGCTTTTGTAGAATTAAAGCTTGCTGTCTTAGCTCCTCTTGTTGTGATTCGAATCCTTAGCTTTATGGTCAAAGTTTTCAGTATCATAAATTTTCCAGTATGGATCTTGATGTGTTTGAAATAATGTAGACCCTTTTTGATGAATGCATGACTAGAATTCTCCTCTGCATTCTATACATTAGTACTACTGAAAAGACGAGAGATTGGTATTTTGAGCAATTTTGTATTTGTTTCCTGTCTCATGTAGAAACAACAGTTATACGAGTAGTTTCATTTAAATACAAGTACACATTCAAGTAGTTCTTTCAGTGAATGTGAATTAGCACTTACCTTCTCTAGGAAGCTGTTAAGTGCAGTCTTTTGTAAATTGTAGTTGCAATGGATGTAAGGATTCTTAATCTGTAATGTTATCATTTTGAAGTTGATAAATTTGGGGAAGTTAAACACATTTGAATTATGGTAAATGTTTTCTCCTGTGTAGTGGAAAGCCATGAGATGCTACTTGATGGAATTGCACTTAGGCTAATAGGGTCTTGATTCACAGAATAATTCTTAGCATATGCAATGTGGCTACCAAGGTGTTCAGATTATATTATTCACATGGTATGTTTACCCCTTCCCTTTTACAAGGTCATCCTTAAAGGGCAGAAATGGGAGTATTTTCTTGATCATAAAATTGATTTCTAAATAGCTGGCAGATATTGAACATGGATTGCATATTATTAAAGTGGGTAGTGTCTGATTATTGCTCAGATTTACAATGTTTTCAGAATAGTTATCCACTCAAATTTGTAGTGATATATACAATGTTTAACATACGTGTTTGCATATAAATTTATGGAGGGACTGTGCATATAGAAAGACAGGTTGAAATTATTTGTAATGTGTAGAGATTTTTCATTATTATTCTATTAGTGATATATTTCTAGTTAATGATTTTATCCAGTGATCTGTATTTGTGTTCTACATAAGTAGCCAGCACAGGAGTAGTGACTTCCACTTCCCCCACAGCCCCATCTCGCCCTGCCCCAGTGCGTGAGTGCCACCGCCGCACACACTCTCACTCTGCAGCCACAAGGAGTGACTCAGGCTCACGTTCCCAGCAGAGCCAGTCATATCATGTAGAGCTGTCGAACACACTGTACGGGGGAGACCTGCGCACACCTGATACCCCGAGCCTTATGACGCAGAGCATGGACCCAGCTATCCTGTCGCAGTTGGCTGGCAGTGGCCCCAGGGGGCAAGTGGACCCAATGTCACTGAGCCTAGGGGCAGAGCAGATGTCTCGATCGTTGGGCATAGATCCCATGTCCCGGTCAATGGGCGAAGAGGAGATGAAGCGTTGCCTGGAGTTGGACCCTATGACACAGAGCCAGGGCCCAGAACAGCTAGCACGAAGCTTGGCACAGCCTGAACCCTGTGGTGGACTGATGACACGCAGCTTGGACCTAGGCCCCATGACCAATGGAGAGGCAGAGGTGTGGGGTGAGCGCACACTTCTACCACCCACTGGCCACCCCAGGCCTACCAGCCTCTTTGGGGATGAGAAGGACCTGGTGCTAGAGGATGTGACAGCCCAAGGTACTCCCCCTGGACTGTGTAGTGCTTCTATCCGCAAGTATTCACTGATATTGACATCATACACATGGCTGTACAAGACTGCATTTTCAACTGGTCAAAAAAGTTAATGTTGGTGTCATTTTCTTTTAAAAAATACTAAATGAATAAACATTGGAGGTAAGGATGTTTTTCCTCATTTACTTTTACTAAGGGGTTATTGATAATAAAATATGATTGTATTTCTTATTATACAACTTTTCTTTGCTTATGAAGCCTGCCAGTGGCATCATGTGAAAATGGATGATAAAAATCCAAAGAAATTTATATTCTCTAACTACACTGCATAAATGATTTAAACGAGTCTTGTACAAGTGTGTTGTCATGTTAGTTTGCACCCTCACCCTGTAGTTTAGATCACTCGAGTCTTTCATTTCTGCATTGCACAGCCTCTAGCTAAGTTCTGATTGGTGTTCAACAACCTTCTTTTGATAGAAATTATATTTTTTTCTTTGATAGTTTTTTTGAGAACAATTCAGTAGTAAGTAATAATTCTTTATTAAGGCTGAGTACAGAGACTTAATCATGTGCTGAATTTTGGACATTGAGATATTAAAAGTGAGGTACTGCAAAATAACTAAAAAAGAAAAAAATTCAAAGTCTCATCTTTAGGATAATATTATATTTTATTATTCTAACTTTGTTCATCAGGCCTCTTACACGTATTCATATCTCTCCTTCCTCGTTCCTTTGTCGTCTTCCTCTTCTTCCTCCTGTATTTGCCTTCATATTCAAAATTTGAGTGTGATGATGATCCTTTCCCCCCTTCAGAGAGCAGTAGCCAGCTAGTGGGTTCAACCAAGTTTGTCCCAGCTCCTGAGAGCATCATGAGTCCTGAGTACCAGGCAGCTGTAGCTTCTGCACGCTCTGCTCAGGGTCACGGGACCTCTAGTCAGTGGTGAGGAATTTCTTTTATTTGTCTAAAGTGAGCTGATACGTATATTCTGTGTTATATACCAGTTTCATCCATTCATATATCTATATCTACATATATATATATATATATATATATATATATATATATATATATATATATATATATATATATATATATATATATAATATATATATATATATATATGTTTATTATTATTATTATTATTATTATATATATATATATTTATATATATATATATATATATATATTTATTTATTTATATATATATATATATATATATATATATATATATATATATATATATATATATAATTTTTTTTTTTTTTTTTTTTTTTTATCAAGAAGTTTTTTCACATATTCATCATATTGTTGTTATTATTCCACTTTGTACTCAGAACACATTTTTCAAATGAATTCTTGTTAGCTTTCTGTACAATTAATAAATGAAATGAGTTTTGTTCCTCTTCGTATACCAATCAATACTTTAACATTTTCTCCCCAGATTCCCATACATATTTATGACAGAAACTTATTGCTTTCTCTCTTATTTTCCCACAGTTCTTCCTCTTCGCGTGCACAACACAGTTCAAGTGCCGTTGTCCGCTCAAACTCTGCCTCCAGATCCCAGCGTCCTCCTCCGTCCGCAAGGCCCACGTCTGCACCTCAAGCTTCCCCAAGAGTGAGAAATTTAAACCTTTACTTTTTTCCATAGTTTCCAGTTTTGTTTATTGATTAATTGGTTTTGTTGATTGGTTTGTTGCTTAGCATCAGTTTGTCTTTTTTTTTATATATATTTAATTCCTTTGCTTAGGTCTAGGAAATGTTATCAAGATCTTTTTTCTTAAGGAGCCTAGATTGCTTCCATCCATCTTGTAGAAAGCAAGCATCAGTTGTAACTAGTCTTAATGATTTTTTAGCAAACAGCAGTGCGGTCATCATCAGTTACTAGGCCTCGAGCCTCACCCATGAAAAGTCCAGCCACAGTTGATCTCATACGGGGCTCCCCTTCCCGCCCCTCCCAGCGTCCTGCAAGTGGTTCCTCCTCCTCAACCGCTGCATCAGGGCTCTCTACACTACCTAGACCAAAGCCTTCTCCCCGACTCTCGCCCAGATACGCACGCTCTGGCTCAGTGGAACCCTCACCAAGGTAAACAGAATCTCTTGCAGAGTTATGAAAGCTGATTTTACTAATTCTTGTTTTCTTTCTTTCTTTCTTTCTTTCTTTCTTCCTTTTTTTGTTAGTCTGTTGCACTAGGGGATAGTAAGTTTCTTCTATGGCCAAAGTACAAGCTTACTAAGCTTGAGTTGCTGTTTGCAAACTTAAGCACTGCTGATTCAGTAATTCCAGTCATTGTGATGTAGCCCAATTCCTGTGGGCTTTATTTATAAATTTATAAAGGAAGAAAGTGCATTCTACTCGTGAAATATTTTATGTACTTTGAATAACAGTTAAAATCAAGCAAACTGTCATGACGTTCTTCACAACCGGGCTCAGGTCAAAAACTTGGATGTCATGTACAACACAACATTTCATTGCAACAGGTTATTTTTGGACTTGATGTGATATTCCATGTTTATTGGATACAGTATTTTTTGACATCTGCAAATACAGGAATATTATGTGCATAGTTCCTACACAAACTTATGTCAGTGTAAATTACATTCTTTGGCTGTGAAGATTAGGATTTTCTGATAGTAGATTTAGGGGATGTTTTTTACTTTTTACTTTACTCAATATTGCTAAAAATCGAGCCCAGATATAGGATGGCTGAGATAAGTGCCATATGCAGTCAGCCTGCTCCATGTTCTAGTTGTTCATTTGTGTGGCTATTCATAAGCTACAGTTCCTCAGAAGTGAGCTTAGAACCCTTTTTAGTCTCAGTCAATGGAAACTTTAGTATGTTGCACCCAAATTTGGACAGAATAGGAAAAGTATGTCTTCCCCTTGCTTCCATTTTTTTTTTTTTTTTTTTTTTTTTTTTTTTTTTCTTCTTCTTCTTCCTTTTTCCTCAAGTGGGTGATTACATGAGATTTGGTTTAGTTTGGTGTGGGAGAAGCTCATCAAAATTAGGTTAAAGAATATGAAAAGCATAGAAATATTTTTATTAACCCCTTGGATCCGAATGATGTTATGGTCATGTCATGGAAAAACTGGGCCAAGGGATGGGTGACGTGAACATGCTGTCATCAGGCAAAATGGCCACGGGCTCGGGTGACATGAACTTGCCACCATGAGCGATGCCTGGGTGATGGAAAAAACTCTCCACGAGAGCACAAACTTCTTGGAGTGTGATTTGACTCATTTGGTTCATAGAAAGGGGCTTTAGCTTAATCCCATCAGTAAACAAATGTGGATTCTAATGTTCATAAGCAGTGACTGGAAGTGCGCTGGCTCCAGGGAGGACAGCATTTCCATGCTGCGCACCGTATTCCTGGCTGCTGTGACTGGCGGCGCAGGTTGTATTTCATAAAATTGAAAATCATGAGATAAAGCTAAAAAAAAGTTTAAACAAAATAACTTTGCATAGGGTCTCACAGTCTTGTCACTGCTCATGGGTGTTCATTTGTGCCTGGCCTAAACACAGCATGTTCGGGATATTTGCTACTTATGTAAGCCAAAAAAAAAAGAAAAAAAAATTATATATATGTATACAAATTTTGCATTTTCTATAATTTGAAGTAAGAGTAACGTGCTTAGGTGAAGAAAGATGTATAGTTTGGTGCAACTTATTCTTTCAGTGGTTTGTTTTTAGAATATTGTTTCCGTCCTCCAATTTCTTCCAATTGGATGGTGAAGCAGTCAGAGTTGGCCTTTTTCAACTCAAAGCAGCAATAATTGATGAACAAGGCTTTGCTCTAGTTAGAAAGGGTAGCAAAGGTAAAGTTCAAATAGAAGAAATTTATTATCAAGCAAAGACCTTATTCCTGTTTGGTAGATGGCATAGATTGATCCTTTTTAACCAGTTGGATCCAGGTGCCATGCTACCCACACATTAGGCATTAGGCTTACTTGATTGGCAACTTCCCCAGATGTGTAGCTTGTAGGCCTGGCCTACATTTTTTTAGTGTTAACAATCCTTGCATCCCCTTTACAATATTATTGTCTGTCTTTCTGAATAAGCATTTTTTTTCCATTTCCCCAGGTTTACATTTGTCATTTGATATGCTATATGCTCAGACTCCAAATCATCTTTCTCGGTAGTGTACAACTCTGTAACACACTCTGTGCTGCCAGTCAGGGTGGGCAGGAATAGGATACTGAACATGGAAAGAGTGTCTTCCCTGGAATAGGCATTGTTCCAACTATGGCTCCTGGAGGGTACTATCTGCACTCACTAACTAAATCACTACAGAGTCTAATCTTCCTCCAAGAGCTTTGTGCATTCATGCGGAGTAATTCCCATCACATCAGCCTTCATCCAAATGTTATATGATAATATATTCCTGTCACCCTATTTTAACATGACAGCATATTGCCATCATCCATCACTTAGCCAAATTTTCACATGGCAGTTAGACCACCCAGATCCAATGGGTTTATGGTGTAATTAATAGCACATTTAGATCTTATGCTTTTAGTCTGCAGCATATTGGAAACATATGAGCTTAACATTAAATCCTTTCAGTTTGCGTAATTATATTGCATTGATTCTTAGTTCAAGAGCTCATGTTAACAATATGCAGCTATTAGGCCACGGTAAAGTGTAGTATAGTGCAGATAAATATAGATTTATGTAGCCCATTGGCAACTGGCATATGCACTGTCCCCAATGGTTCTATTTTATGAATTACACATACCCTTCTGGAGTCAGTTGTTCATGAGAATTTTATGAACAAGAATGTTTAACCTCAGAATTTGAAAATATCAGATTCTCTTAATCAGTAAACTTATAAGAAATCTCAGAATTCATAAAGATAAAACTAGATATTCCTAGATCTGCTATGCCTCCAAGCTGGCAAGGCCATTCAAGTTGGTAAGGTGCTCTATGGCTGAGCCATTGTCAGGCTGCATGAAAGAGGCCATTGAGAAAGTGGTGCTATATAAGCATTATTGGACTCAAGGGTTAACACTCAGCTGCAAGAATCAAATTGGATGACACAGGATTTCTGCAGGTCAACCTGTTGTGAATTGTTAGTCACTGCACATATTTAAATATCATGTCTTACTACAAATTTCCATGTCTGTCTTCCTCCCATAGTTCTTTGTGATGGATGTCGGAAGTAGATAGTGAAATAGGTAGATTTTTTATTATTTAGTGATAGTTTCTTGTTGATATTCACGTTCTTACTGGAACATTTATGGTCTTATGAGGTTTGTTTTACCAGCTGTTAAGTGGGATGTACAGCTTTTTTTACTTCTTTGCAATATATATGTCAGAATGAAAAATTGGGCATACCTGATTTTTAGAAAAAAAAAAAATCATAGTACTCTTCAGTGGCCATCTAATTAGCATTGATTGTCAGTAGAAGCAATGAAATTTCTTGCTTTCTTCCATCTTAGGAATCATCTTCCCTTGTCAACGGGATGTAGGTAAGGAAAGGTGTGGTATTTGCCGTTCATGAATGACTCCCATTATGAATGTTTATTCCTCTCCTTGTCTAGGTCATCCTGAATTTTGTGATTTTTTGATAAAAGAATTTGAAACTGTTTTAACCCATTAACACTGGTATATTTGGAAGCCAAAAATAAAAGATTCTGGGCAGCTACAAAATCGGCGTGTGGGACTGGCCTGGACTCTGCCCATGCGCTGGCTGCAACCCACTGCTGTGTCGGAGCACAAGGCCCGATACAGCGTCACACTGGCAGGACGCCCAGCAATGTTTATTTTTTTGGGTGTCTCATATGTGGGACTCCCGTTGTTAGTGGGTTAAGGGAGATGCACTGCAGAAATGCATATGTGTGTTTTTATTTTTACTTCTTGAAGTTGCTCTAGTGAGCAGGAAAGGAACTTTGAACCTTTTGAGTTTCTTCTAAATTCTTTCTTTTCATTTGTATTTGTTTTGTCTGGTTTTGAATTGTCTATAATGATCCCTCCTTCTTGTCCTCCTTTATGTATTAATATTTTTTCAACTCTAAACATTTAACTCTCCTGTCATTAACAATTGCCTGATGGTATTCTTTTCTGGAAGGAAAATCAGTCTTGGTGATCATTCCAATTGGTTGTCATGAATCATCAACATGCAAGGAAAAGAGTACATAGGCTCCAAATATCATGTTTAGAGGCACCAGTGAATATGTTTTCGTTTATTTGATATGTATGAAGTATGGTTGTTAACCACGTGCTGTTAGAGATGGCATGTGAGAACATGCCATGCCCACAGTGTGTTTGATTTAGTAATTTTTTTTACATATAGATGGCTCCATAAGTTCAAAGTTAGCCATGAGCCATGAGAAATACCTGTCTTACCTGTTTACCCATTTCCTTGATTTTCAGTAATATTATCTGGTATTGAATATTGTATTTAGTATAGTCAATAACACTATAGTATTATGATGTTTATAATTAAGATAAAAGTATCAGTATTGACACATTAGTAAAAAAAAAAAAAAAAAAAAAAAAAAAAAAAAAGTCTGCCTGAAAACCCAATGAAAGGTGAAATCAGGTGAGGTCTCAAGATCATACTAATTGACTCCCTTGTAGGTAAACATTGTACTAAAGTGAACACAACATTTTCCTGGGGACTGCCCCGTCAGTCACAGCAACCAGGAATACGGTCCTCCCTGAAGCCGGTCCTCTTCCAGTCACGGCTTTCATACATTACATTCCACATTCGTTTACCGATTGGAGGAATGCTAAAGCCCCCTTCTAAGTGCCAAATGAATCATATCACACTCCAAGAGGTTTGTGCACTCGTGGCGAGTCTTTTCCGTCACCTTGGCCTTCGCTCATGACACAAGTTGGTGTCAACCGGCTAGAGGTCATATTGCCCAATGACAGCATGTTCACGTCACCCTGGATTTTCCCATGACATGACTGCAACGTCATTTGGGTCCAAGGGCTAAAATTAGTGATGTGTGAGTAGTACAGCAGACAGCATGGAGAAACTGACACAGAACTTGAAGTGGGGGATAGACAGGATGAACAAAGCTGTGACATCAAATGCCTTTGTACTGTTGAAAGGAAAGCCATGCCAGATAACATCATACACTGTGGTCCTAAAAGATGGTAGTTCCCCAGTGTCTGCCATAACACATATTCACTTTCAGGCTCCTATTTACTCATTTATAGTTGGTCTCCATTAATTTAAGACTTCTTCAATACTTGCACTATCTTGAATATTTTCTGCTTAGGTGAAGCATTCTACACTATAATCATGTACCACCCTTATTACTGGATAGGCTGGTTAGGCAAGCATATCAGTAGGCAAGAGATACAGGAAGCACTGTCTATTAAGTTCGCAGAATACTATAGCATCCCAAAAGAATAGGAACTAGATTTACATTTTTCCACCCAAATAAATTTGAATGTGTAACCATCATTTTAACCCCTTGGATCCAGATGCTTCACTGCACACACTAGGACCAAAATGCTGGCATTAGGCTTACTTGAGTGGCTACCCTAACGGTTGTGTGACTTGTAGGCTGGGCACACACAAACACCCGTGTGTGGTGAGAAAACTCCATGCCTTCCCTTTGCAATTACATTTTATATTTTTCTGCACAAGTGTTTTCAGCTAATCACCCTCCAAGAGCTTTGTGCACTCATGGCAAGTCGTTCCCATCACCCCGGCCTTCAGTCAACTTTTTTCATGATGGCATGTTCACATCACCCTCCCCTCAAGCTAATTTTTTTTATGACGTGATGGTCATGTCATCTGAATTTTTGAATTTGTGTGCGTGTCTGTGTCTGTGTGTCTGTGTCTGTGTGTGTGTGTGTGTGTCTGTGTGTCTGTGTGTGTGTGTGTGTGTGTATGTGTGTGTGTGTGTGTCTGTGTGTGTGTGTGTGTGTGTGTGTGTGTGTGTGTGTGTGTGTGTGTGTGTCTGTGTGTGTGTGTGTGTGTGTGTGTGTGTGTGTGTGTGTGTGAGTATGTATGTATGTATATATGTATATTTGTTTGTGTATATGTATTTATATATGTTTGTATATATGTATGTGTGTATGTATATATATACATATATAGATATAGATATATATATATATATATATATATATATATATATATATATATATATATATACATACATATATAGATATAGATATAGATATATTTATATATATGTATCTATTTATATATATTTATATTTATGTATATAGAAGTATGTATTTATATATATAGATATAGATATATTTATGTATATTTATATTTATGTATATATAAGTATGTATATATTTTTTTTCTTTCTTTCTTTTCTTCTCTTCTTTTCATTTCTTTTTTTTCTTTTGCTTTCTTTATTTTTATTCTTTAGCTCTTTTGTAATGATTGCTATTGTTTTATTAGCAAATGTGCTTCCTGCACTTGTGATTTTTCACACAAGTAGGCAATAGCTAATGGAAATCCTGTTGTAAATGTGTGAAGAACATAATTAAAGAAAAAAATCTTTACTTTTCTTTCTTTTAATTTTCTTACTTTTTTCACATATTGTAGAATTTACATAGATTTTAGAAATTAATTTCTGTCTTCGTATTTTTCTCTTTTTTCTTTATATCATATCTTTTCTCATTTGTATAATGGTAGAGATACCTTGTTGGAATTTGTTCCATTGTGTGTTTACAAGAAATATTTTTGTCTTTATTTTTCTAATGTGTTCTGCATTTTAATATTAGCTTCTGAGATTGGTTTATGAGGAGAAATCTGCATTCCATACAGTGAGGAACGTTGTGATATTTGTTATACACTTATTTATTATTATTATTATTATTATTATTTTCTACCTTTAATGAGAGAAGTGAAGGTAGATTTTTTCATGTAACAGGAAGCAATTTTAGATTTTAGGCTAATGCGTTGTCTCTTTTGTTTCCAATCCAGTCAGGAACGTTGTGTTATATGTTATGGTGTGTGCGTGCTACATAACACTGGATTATATTTGGGTGTTTTCAGTACCTGGTGAGAGGTGTGTCAAAGTTATGCTTTAGTAGAAATGTACTGATAATAACTTGAGATTGGATGGAATGTATTTTTTTATTTATGATTTTGAATTGTTTTTCATAGATAATTTGAAAATGCATTTGTCTTCATTTGTCATTGCTTACTAATGACAGAACTTATTTATTTAGAGATTGTTAGAGTTGGTACATGGCCTTTCAGTATTTATGAAGCTAAATAGAGTAAAATAGTCTGTTATTCTATTTGAAATGAGTAGAAAAATATGCATTCTCTTATTTATTTTTTAATTAAACGACAGTTAATCTTTAAGATTGTATTCCAGATTATTTGTGTGTAGTTAAAAAAAAGAAATCTCCATAATTTCCCATTTATATATATTGACAGTGTCATAATGTTTTAGAGAGACAAAAGAATGTATAAATGCATTAATCACCCTGCAACAATTTCTTGTCTGCCAGACGTCAAGGGTCAGCCAAGAAGAACAAAGTGCCATCACCACACCATGGCTACTCAGATGCGGACTCGGACAACACGGACTCGGAGATGTCTCTATCGAAGTTGCAGACAATCAAGAGTATTGCAGCAGAGAGAAAACAGACAGAAAAGCGAACACGAGACAACAGCCGATCATCCTCATCACATGCTTATGACCCAGAAAAGTACAAGGGAGGAGCAGCTATCAGGAGTTCCAGCAACAGTAAGAGAGAAAGGCTTTAATAACATTCACTCACTTTCTCTTTGCTTCTTGTAATCTCTCTCTGTTTCTCTCTGTCTCTCTGTCTCTCTGTTTCTCTGTCTCTCTGTCTCTCTGTCTCTCTGTCTCTCTGTCTCTCTCTCTCTCTCTGTGCCTGCCTGTCTCTCTCTCTCTCTCTCTCTCTCTCTCTCTCTCTCTCTCTCTCTCTCTCTCTCTCTCTCTCTCTCTCTCTCTCTCTCTCTCTCTCTCTCTCTCTCTCTCTCTCTCTCTCTCTCTCTCTCTCTCTCTCTCTCTCTCTCTCTCTCTCTCTCTCTCTCTCTCTCTCTCTCTCTCTCTCTCTCTCTCTATATATATATATATATATATATATATATATATATATATATATATATATATATATATATATATATATATATATATATATATATATATATATATATATATATATATATATATATATATATATATATATATATATATATATATATATATATATATATATATATATATATATATATATTTATATATATACATATATATATTTATATATATATATATATATATATATATATATATATATATATATATTTATATATATATATATATATATATATATATATATATATATATATGTATGTATATATATAGATATAGATATAGATATAGATATGTATAAATATATATAATTTTATATATATATATATATATATATATATATATATATATATATATATATATATATTTATATTTATATTTATGACCTGACCCTCTTCCATCCTCCATAGATGGCCGTCGTAGGTCAAGCAACAGCAGTAGTGGAAGCAGCACAGCGACCTCAGACATGAACAAAACACAAGCAGCCATCACACTGCAGAAGCATTGGAGAGGTTACCAGACAAGAAACAATGATCCCAAGGCAGCTAAAATTAGGGATGACATCAGACATTCCAGGGCAGAACAACACATCAAGTAAGGACAGGAGTGTATTAGGAGAATTTGCCGATAGATTATATTTGACATTTCATTTGTAAGCTTGAAGGAGAAAATTATATTTACTCGCTACCTCTCTCATCTCATAGACACTTGACGGAGAAACTGCGCAGCACAGAGGAAGCCCTCGAGCGTGAAAGACGGCTACGGCACATGCAATTAGATGCCATCCGCACACTCTGGAGGGAAATCCAGAAGCTGCAGGTCAATAAGCGTGATGGTGTGAACACCCCATCCACCCCTATGACCCCACTAACCCCCCTCACACCTTTAGATGCCAAGGAGGGAGCCACAGGTGGTCCCAAGAAGTACTCTGAAGAGAGTGTCAAAGAGCTTACACAGTTCTGCCAATCATTGCAGGGCCAGGTAAGGGAATATTTGTCTTCCTCTTTCAGTAATATTTTCTCTTTTCTTTTTATAAGTTGTCTCTTCTTCTACTTCATTGTGTATGTATTACCTATACCTGTTTGTGTAGTCAGTCTTTAGTTATTTTTCTTAACTCAGTAATGCTGGTATATTTTGAAGCCAAAAATAAATGTTTCTGGGTGGCTACAAAATCAGCGTGTGGGACTGGCCTGGACTCTGCTCGCACACTGGCCACGGCCTGCTGCTGAGTTGGAGCACAAGCCCTGATACAGCGTCACACTGGCAGGACGCCTGGCAATTTTTTTTTCCGGGTGTCTCATATGTGGGACACCCATCGTAAATGGGTTAATATTGCAAGGAGTGCATTGTGTTATTACAATTCTAAATCTTTAAGCCATTGGGATAGGAGGGCTTACAAATATACCATGTTTACTGTAATCTTCAGTTATTAACATTCTTTACACTGAGATGGCTCCACAACTGCTTAGTCATCATGGAATCAATTATTAGTTTTACCCATCACATGATTACTCTTCTTGATTTCTAGAAAAAATATATATATGTATTTCTTGTTGTTATTATTATTATGATAATCATAATGTCAGTGATAACGATAACAGTATCAATGCTAATAGCATTAGGATAAAAAAAAAAGGACACTAGAGCTTGCTAACTGACTCCCTGGTGGAGCTATCTGTTTGCAGCAAAATGCACTAAAAGCTACAGTAAACAGTGGATAAATTTAGGGCAAATGGATTGACATTTTATCATAGATTTGGCATTTAATTGTTGTTGGTTACAGGTGGGGCAGCTTCAGGAGTCGCTGACAATGGTCACTCAGGTGATGAATGCCTTCTGCAACCTTCCTGGGTCACAATCACTGCTGACAATGTCGCAGTCAAGTGGGTCTGGCCATGAGCGATCACCAGGTGGTGCAGATTCACCCAACTCCCAGAGTGCAGGAG
>NC_091579.1:4078763-4091263 GCF_042767895.1 Penaeus vannamei | reverse complement strand
GGACATAGAGAATGTGAATGTAAGGCCATTGGATATCCTTTCTAGTTTTTGTCCTCTTCTCAGTTGTTTTACCCTTGTATTAATTAAAGAATTCATATACATAAGTTAAAACCAGGTCATGTGCAGCATGTAAGATATAAGCACAAATCTGAAGAATTCTGCATGTGTTGCAGCTCTCGTGTTTTAAAGGATTATCTTTAAAATGCAGTTGCTTGATACCAGTTTGTTTCATAGCAGAGGAAATTTTGTTATGACTAAAAAAGTGTTTGTTAGGATTGTGTATATTTTATTTTTGTTTATGTGCTGTTATATGATAAATTTTCTGTGAGTCTTTCTGTGAGGTTGTGATGTATTTTTTGTTGTTTTAGTTTGTTACTATTTACTTCATGTCTTTTTATGCTCAGGATTCACTCCCATACAGTGTTTTAGAGAATGCTTGTTTTACAATTTTAGACTTTGTTAATGAAGACAACTTGGCTGATTACATGCATGTGTGAATCACAGTCTTTGAAGAAGGATAAAGTGTTATCTGTTTTGGAGTCACTAAAATCTGTGTGTTCTGGAGATTACATATCTTGTCAGATATTTTGTACTGAAATTATGTATATGTAATAACCCACACCAAAAATATATCACAGGATAATTTTACTAATCAGTATCAAGCATGCTCCAATATAAACTCAGGAGGATAATTTTTTTTTCTTTTCCCTAAATTATATTACGCTCATAGTACAAGATGTACACTTTTCTGTGAAAAGGATTTATTAAGTGAATTTTTAAAAAGTTGCATATACATGGAAAGTTGCTTGAAAACCTGTAACTATTTGTGGAAAATATTTATGAAGATGCATTGGTGATTGTAATTTTCATTGCTCGTCTGTAGAAGTATTGAGAGGTTTTCCTTTTTGACATTTCATAGAAGTGTATTATCTAAAAAAACAAATATGGTGATTTGGATATAAAAGAAAGATATTAAAAACTGCATATGGCAACAAAGTAATGATGTGATAGCATATCTGATATCAAGGCAGTAAGAGCATGAGAAAAGTGTTTGCAATAAAATTTAATTTCATATTGATATATCGTTGAACTATATTTTATAACTTGTTTTTTAAAGATGCACCTCATGCATCATGTCTTTTCTTATATAAAACAAATGCTTATGTATGCTCCTGAAAAGTATGGGGAATGTGTTTTATGCATGGTGCTTTACAAATGAAAAAATAACTGGCTCAACAAAAGATAAGATATACTCCTTGCAGAAATTGTCTGATAGTTTAAGGAAAAAAGACTGTTAAGCAACATGCCAATTTTATTGGAAAAAACAGAAGAAATCTAGCTTTAATTAAACACAGATTACTTGAAAAAAACTATTATGGCAGATAGCATAAAAAAAACAATATTAAAACCCAGTATTACATGGAGGCAGAAATGAAATCAACAAAGCAGTTTAAAAATATATATATATAAAACCAGGAAAATATGTTGGGAGATACAAAAAATTAGGCTCTTTAGTCCCTTGAATGTCTCACCTTGTTTTGATATTTACATCCTACACATACACTAAAATTTTTAACATCTTCCTTTTCAAACTGAAAACTGGCTTTATGTAAGCCATTAATAGCATTATTTATTACTAAATAATTCATGGTGCATTTTGGGTCTCATCAAATGTGCTCTTCATTTCATATTTAAGTGTGTGTATATGTATGTAAGTTGCATGCATTGTATATGTATATGATAATATATACATACACATACATATGTATATGTATATATTTGGAATTATGTCACAAACTAATTTTTTTTTTTTTTTTACCTTATTAACCAAGTTATATCAGCCACTTTGTTTTCTGCCATATTCTTAAAATACTATTGGTATGAATACATATGCTGCGCTCAGTATGATGTCCAACTACTTGGATTTGAATTGCAATGTCAAAGAAAATGACTATGAGCCCTTTGTTATATCCTGTGAAGTCAAATTATGGAGAAAATTTACCTTTTGACGTTTGTTTTTGTACCATCTTGTGTAAAACTGTCACAGATGCTTTGTAAAATGCTGCTTGTATTTATTAATAAACACCGCAACAAAGAGTTTTTTTCTTTATAGTTGCCATATTTACTTGTACAGTAATAGAATCAAGAAATTCCAAAAGCATCATATTTAACCTTTTCTCCAACGAACAATAATGAAATGCTAATTATGGTGCTAGTGTCACAGCTCCCAAATCATTCATATTCATCATTAAACTTTATTTGATTTATTCCTCCATAATCTGGATCAGGGTACCACTTACATGTCAAGACAATGTATATGATCATAGAAAAGATATATTTTAAGCCCCATTCCTTCCTCAGGCCTTGAATCATTATTGTGAGACTATTATTGAAATATCACTTGACAACTCTAGTCTTCTTTCTTTGTTAGTTCATCACTTGAAATGAAACTGAGTAGTAGTAGTTAACTGTTCAACTTCAGTATGCTTCCATATAAGGTACTGCTACATTACATGTATACAGTTGAAAATGTCATATTGAGGTGTTGGGTCTTACAAACATTTTCTCAATTAACACAATGGTCACACCATATATTGTGTGAAAGATCTAGCAAAATGTCAATGAATTTTAAGTTAATTTCTTATTTCATTCTGGTGCTTTTAACAAAACACCGCAGTTGCAATATCAATATTGATCTTGTGTGAAATTGTAAACATTTAAGACATAAGAACATCAAATCTAACAATCATAACATTGGAAAAAGGGTTGAGAATTTTGAATTGCTTATTCACTTATACACTGTGAAGAGTAAAACAAAAACGAATATACTTGAGTTGATACACAAAGAACTCACTTGACAACTCAGATTTTATATAAAAGGGTGATGAAAAAATGTCTTTGTATTATGGAGATCCTGAATTTTTTATTCAATACAGCAGCACTAGTTTCCGGAAAGAACAATCGGTAGTTTCACTTCTTTTAATGGCTATCATGGCTGGTGTACAATTTACAACCTCATTAAAAACATGATTATTAGTAAAGAGCCTCCCAAAATAACAAACTATTCCTAAATAGAAATAAATACATACAAACACAAGGTTATGGAATGAAAGAATGAAGACATAAGACTTTGTGGAGTTGGGACATTTTATTTTCTTTCCAAAACAAGCTAAAATCAGCTGCCTGCATATTCATATAATAATAATTATAATAATGATTTATTCAGTTGCTATAATACAGATGTATATAAAACAGTGCTAAGCTGTGATTAAAAAATGAATGTGTAGCTAATAAAACAATCCACCTTCTAGCAGCAGGAGAAGATAAAAGTGGTCCTACAACAACCACCAGCATCTCCAGCTGAATGTCAAATTTCATGTCAGTGACAAAGTCGCTTCCCTACAATTTTACAGCCATTGAATGTCTTCTGAGCATAGGTGCTCAAGGCGTATTACATAAAATAAAGACATGACACAGGCAAATCAGCTGGATGACGCAAATGGTGACCCAAGCAATTGACCAGTCACAGCTATCGGTATCAACAAATAATTTCTTTTCTGGACACAAGTTCAAGGTTTAACAGGAAGAATGAAGATGCCACAGACCAGGAGAGCAAGTCTTCTGATACTGATGAGGGACAGAAATGACAACTGACAGGAGAGCATCCCAGCAGATACTGTGGTCCTTCCATTCCTAATAGTTGAGGTCAGACTCGTAAAAAAAAAAAAAAAAAAGCAGAAGGTTTTTCACTTCCATGTAACCTCCTTATGTGAGGTCTAAAATGGAACAAAATTAGGGTTGGGAAGATCAAAAGAGCCATCTACTAGTCTCTCTTTCATCTTGTGAACCATTTGGTGCAAATGGTGAGACTTGGTGGGGTGAGATGAGAGACCGCTGATCCGACAACTATCCGTGGAAGGACGATAGTAAAAGGAGAATGGGCTGGTGTTGCACTCATTCATCCACATGAAGAAATAAAATGAATCATAGTTAAATAACCCTTCTTAGTCTGCAAGTCAGGGTGTGCCAAGACTGTAAAATCACTTATGATTGTACATTACTAAATTCTGTATGAGTTGGCACAAGCTGACCTGGGGACTTGTGCCTTTTAGAGCAGGTGGGTATCGTTATGAAACAACCAAGACATTACATACATCACTGGTGTACTGTTTGTCTGCATTTTAACTTCTGCATGATAGCAAGTTTCACACATCCATACACACTATCACTCGCATCAAGCATTGACATGAAGGTGTTCATCAGCATCTAAAACTTGACTTGAGGCACTCTAATGAAAGCTGAAGTTGACCAGCTACAATAACCTGGGATTAACAAAAGGATCCAAATCATATAGAGAGCCTAACAGATATCAATAAAATATTCAAATTTTCATCATCACAAAGCTATTAATTTTTTTAGCTTCATCTTGAAACCTAAAACTGTTTTGGTGAAAATCTACATACTACAAATAGTACCACTAAAAATTACACAATAAAGTATAGCTTTCATCACTAACACTGCCTTATCTGTAAAACTGAATGAAAAGAAAGGGAGAACATAGAAATAGGCTGACAGGGAATTTAGGTTGACAAGTCTTGGATCCGATGAACAATGTCAGCAGCACGCCTCTCGCCAGCACCATGAAGGGGCTCCCACAATATATTCCTCTTTGCTATCTACAGATTCTGGCAGTGTCTGAAAAAATAATGGCCTAAAAATAAGTTATCAGTCTAATTGCAACAAATGAATGCACTTAAATTTTTTTTTAAATATTAAATTTACATATGCATTATCTCTCAAAAGTTATCATACACTTAAGTTTATCCTCCTTAACTCAAAATACTTTGGCTTCCAGCTCATCAATATAATTAACAGAAGCAATGAGACAAAGTGCTGCTTACCAGCATTGGTCTACCAGAGACGGGAGTCTATGAAGGAAATGGGGACTTGGGGCACTAGTGGTGGGCAGCCTCCTTCTCCTTCTTCTTGTCCTTCTTCTTCTTCAGGAAGCTTGGGGTACGCAGGCCCTTCTTCTTCTTCTTCTTGTCCTTGGAGATTGAGTCATCTGTTAGGGAGGTGTCCTTGGTTGGAGAGCCCTGTGGAACAATTGGTACCATATTAGTAGACCTCCAGATAAATTGTTGGTGGAAATTTTACTGAGTCTAAAGCCTCTCAGACACTATATTTCAATAGTTTTCTTTTCCAATACAACCCAATTTATGTACTTCAACAAAATGTAAACATCCAATAGCCAAAGCTTCTGTAAAACATACCTCTTTACTGCTTTGCGAGAGAGTGCTGTGGTGTGCCTCTGTATCATCACCATTGGCTACTGTCTCCCCTGGAAGAGAAAGTGTATTTTCATTATTTTTATGCCAATGAGTCTTTCATGTAACCAGAGGTGGAGGATTCAATAAACTAATGAAATCAAAAATTGAGAATCATAAAATTTGAAGAGAAAAATAAAACAAAAAAATGTGTAATGGTACCACACCTCATCTACCAAAATCATCACTCCCAGCATTCCAAAGGTACCATAACACATTATATGAACTCCCTCCAACCAGGTCAACATTTTCTCACACATTTACAGCAAAAAGTTGAAATCTGAAAACATTAGTGATTAACTGGATTATGCAATCATCAATCTTGAGCAAAATTTCATTTTCAATATAAATATAGTAAACAGTAAGACTAATCTACATCACACTGTAAACAGGTATTTTACAGCTGTTAGGGTGAGCCAAGGTGCAGTAGTAGAAATTAAATTAATTAAAAAAGGCATTTCTCTAAAGTAATGCTATATGATAATAAAAGCTAAAATAACTAAACCTCACAGAGCAGGAGAAACGAAGCAAGAAAGACGGCAAAGCAAAATGGGAGAAATTTGTTTTTCATTTTTATATTGAATTGCTACCCACTTTATAAATAAATCAGAAAAAAGAAATATATGTTGAGAAAGGTAGACTGAAGAAACAGAACTAAAATGACCTGTAGAAGGGCTGCAAATATTTGTAAACCTGAACACATTTCACCAGGTCTGCAAAGGTCCAATCACCTCCTCACAGGACATGAATGATTGAACATCATGCATACAAGATGTTTGTAATTATCATATTTTTAATCTTTTTCCTTAACATTAAAGTTATCTTCCTTTTTTCTTTTCTATTTTTTTACATCACTCACTGGAGTATATTCTCCTACTTACCTCTACTGTAACTGCTTCTTGAAACTCTATTTTCTATAATAATAATCATTAGTTTTAAAAAAATCTACATGGCAATTTTTTCTTCAGTCTTGATGCTATACTAATAATTCTTAAAACATGTTAAATAATTTATATGAATATCATGTGAAGTTTATCATTAGCAATTTAATATCACTTATGTGCTTAAATCATCAACAGATACTAAAGAACTTTAATGTCCTATCAAATGTATGGCAATACAATGAATTATTAATAAATCACTCACAATGAAAAATGCTTCTATAGATATATTTTTCCTTTATAATCTTAAGCCATACAGCTGCCAGTACTAGCATTGTACTGTAGATGTGAAAAACTGCTTTGCAACAATATTGTATAAGCAATACATGGCTCTGACAACTAAAATCTCCATCTAATGACAGCCTCTAAACATATCATACATGTTATCTAGGCAATCTAGGAAAAGGAAAACCAAAGGCTGATACATATAGATATACATATATATTATCTGCTTTATACATGTATATATATATATATGGTATGTAAGGTTCTGGAGAACGTACCCCCTCCAAGGAACTGTGAGACTTGCCGGGGAGGAAGAAATGCTGGATCAAAAACTTTTCATTTCTAAAATGTTTTCACCCATGTACAGTAAATAAAAATTTGTCAGGTAAAAATGTATTGTCTTATATTACTTCTTTTAAACATTTTGAAAACATTCATAAGATATAAACAAAAAGTTAAAACATTAAAAAGACAATGCTTCAAAAATATTAACAGTAACTCTCCATCTCGCAAATTCTTTTATATCAAACATCACCATAACTCGCTCACATTTCTTTTTTTTCTTAATCTCTGGCATAACAAATTCTAACATCAGTCTTTCTTGTCTTGTTCATGGATTACAGGACTATAATGTTATCTCAATCTTGCAAAAAAAAAAAAAGAATGAGAAAAAGTTCACAAATAATCATGACAAACTTACATGAGTTACTTTCAAAATAATAACAGTAAAATGAAAGTGGGCCTTCAAAGTTGTTCTTACCTTTACGAGACAGAGACCAAGAACGGCGCTGGAGTGCTGAGCGCTTCTCATTCGCCACTGGTCAACCAGACGGCAATAAAACAACAAACATGCATCTTTGGTTAGTTAAAATGCCATGCAGGTTGCAAATAGAAAACAAATGTGTATACTGACCACTATGAAATTGCAAACATGGAAGCAAAAAGAACAAAAGAAAGAAAAAAAAATCTAACTAAATTCACTAGTTAGCCATGATTGCAGGGACACATTGATCACATGAATAACTGACTAAAATAAAGAAGATACAAAGTCATAAAACTGAATAAAACTGAAGGCAAAAAAACTACTTTGTTAGTATCATGACTAAAGGCAAACTACAACAGGATAAAGGGGAGGGAGCAATCATAGCAAAAAGATCAGGGACTAAAACTAGAATGATATTTGTTCTCTAAAATACTAATATCTCATGAGGTCATAAGGTGGGACTATGTGTTTTTTGTCTAGTGTAACAGCAACAATTTCATACAAAATATGATTACTGATCAAGCAGATAACTGCCATAACTACTCTACGTTATTCAATATGAAATGAATGTTGGTATGTGGTATATACCTTCACTCTTATAGAATGCAGACTTGGAACGCTCCAGAGTGGGGCTCGGTTCCCGTGCCCTCATGCCATCTTCCTCTGCTTGTCAAAGGTGTATAAATAAAATAAGTTAGGAACCTACCCTACAAAAACATCCATAACCAAAGGTTAATTATCCAAAACAGATATTTCATGCTATTCAAAATGGAACAGAAATATAATCTGCATGCTAACAAACTTAATGACAAACATATTCATAATATAAAACCAACACTACCACATATCCTGAAGCTTTTACCATGCACTCATAATCAAAGGTACATACTCAGGTCATGCACAACCCATAGTAAAATAAATACCATCACCTACATGTTTTCTATGACTCCTGCAAAACAGACAAACAAACCACAACATCTTACCATTTTCATCACAACCTGGTGAGGTAAAGGACGGCTTTCCCTTTTAACATTAACCTTACATAAAAACTGAGCATCCTTTTCGAGACATCTTTTATGTAAATATTATTAAAACTTAATGTATACAAGTCAAGATAGTTTTTACATCATATTTCCTGTGAGGTTTTTAGATAGCAATATGGACAGACTAGAGAGCAATTCCAAGTTTGTTAATAATTTGCTCTACCTGGAAATTCAATTAGTTACCACAAAATACATAAAACAAGAGTCATAAAGGCGAACCACAGCCATGATCCTGCAATACCACTCATCATTATTATGCAGCAGAATGCCCCAAATGGTAGAAAGAGTAACAGAAGTTGAAATGTGTTTAGGAAGACTGTGGAACTTAGGGTTTTGGAAACCACTATAACCAAACTACATTCACTTTTTAAAGTCAATTTCATGTGGACGAAGAATAATTTGGCTTTGAATACCAATTAACAGCTTCTTATCAGCTGATGCTAAGTCAGCTAACACCTAAATTGGCCATGATTGTAAAGCCATATGCTAGTTCCAATGCTTTCTGTATGACAATGTGAGAAACAGGATTTTAAAAAGAGAACCAATACTACTAATGGAATGCTAATGCTAATTATGTTTAGTTATTTAAACATCTTATTTATGGAAAATAATAAGCAACCCTAATTATGAAGATTAAAGCCTGCATAAGATGATCTATGAAAAAAAAGGCTTTAACCATTACTAATGTAATATAATCTACAATTATTTTGTTTAAAGCGGAGTTTCCCTCAACCAAGTTTGAAGCACCCTGCCTGGTAAGTCATTAATGTTACTGTAGAGAGATTCAAAGCACACAATTGGGGGACATTTCTGATAGCACTATAGCCTGAGTGAGAGAGATGCAACACCACCTCCTCAATCATGATCAAGTACTCCCCAGCCATATGCTTGAGTCTCCCTCCAGTGCGAGCGCAGCCAGAGGAACATTTCCACATGGTCTTACTGGACCGTGATGCTGCCTTCAGCATCTTCTGAATCCCACGGGTGAGGGAGTTGGTGCGGGGGGTCAGCTGACCCTCACCCGCCTGGACAGTGGGGGAGCGGGACAAGGTGGCAGGACCAGAGGGAGGGGGTGTCACCTCCCCCTGGCCCCAGACGTCACCCCCTGCGACTGGAGGGAGCTGCGGATCTGCTATGGGGGAGCCATCTGGGGAGGGATAGGACCACAATACTGGCCAGTCCTTCAAACACACAATGCAAACAATGGCCAACAAAGTATACTCTGGGATTGGGAGAGGGAGCAGGCTGGGCAATCCTTTAACTAAAATAAAGTACTTACTGTCAACCATGATCATAAATAAATATTTGAACTCTTAATTCCATCTTCTCCCTTTTACACTATTCATGCTTCTACAAAGAGTAACAAACATGATACTTTATCAAGAATATCCTCATACAGCATAATTTGCCATAGTTGACAGTGAACGCTGATCCTTAACAGTCAAAATTATAAGGATTAATATCACACTTCACGCTTCAAAAAAAGTTAACCTTATCATAACCATTTCTAACACTAACTGCCTAGCAAAAAAAAGAAAAAGAAAGATCACAATGTTACTTCTAAAAATACACATGTAACTTTTTTAATAGACACACACACATGCATGTGTATGTGTGTAAAAAAAATCAGTGTATAAACAATGAGTAAACATTCTCTGTAAAATGATCACACAGCAGCACAGAAGGCAGTGAATGTTAGACATGGAGGCGCATGGGCTCCCTGCACACATCCGGCAGGGTTACCTCTCGACGGTAGCATTTTCATAGTGGCCTGGACCCTCTGGGGGGGGCCCACTGGTACCCCTGGGCCCGCTGTGGGCTTCTTCGGAATGTTGGGTTTAGGGGGGAGACTTGGCTTTTGGCGAACTCGTTCTCCATCTACTGTGCAACACAAGAGTATTGGGAGACCCAACTTTGATGGCATAGATCTACATACCTATTTTTCTTTAATCAAGCTACTTCCAAAATATGTCAATGCTTTGAACACTGAGGGAAAACAGAAGTTACTTCCCAAAACATTAAGATATAAACAGAGGATAATAGAATATATTGAAGAATTTTACATAAGAGCTGGTATGCTATACAAATATAAAACAGCATGAGCATTTAAACCATTCCACCAAATACTAAGAATTATTTACACATTTCTGTGGTGTATTATCTATACAGTATTATACATTTCAATACAGGATACTAATAAAAACTTGAAACTTCATTATAATCATCCTCTCAAAAACCTACTCTACATCAAAGATATCAGCTATTCAGCATATAAAAGAATGCTGTCCCAAATAAAATGCAAGTTGGTGCTTTAGCAAGTAAACAAGTATGACTGCATCCTATGATTAGCACATAGAGATGACCAGTTTGCTCAATCAGTTTAAACACTGGGACATTAACTAATACTTTTAAAGGCCTCATAGCTTGTTGGGTTAATCAGATCACATTTTTTCCTTCACCCACTCTGTTAGCTTCATTCACATAAATTTCCATTACAACGTAATTTTTAGTTCCACATACATTTTTTTACTATATACTATGGAAAACAAAAACATAAAAAAGCCATAATATACATATGTAGGATCAATCAATATCTCAAGTTAAAAGTATTAAGAGCATTAATAAACACTGTGATTCTGACTTCCAAGACCATGCTACAAGTGCCAAGTGTCAGTATTGGACTTGCTAACTATTGCTAGACGCAAAAGGACAATTTCCAAAGGAACAAGTAACAAAAGCAGCCATTCATAACCTAAACACTACACAGCTTGGACAGAAGACCTTACAAGATGGTGACCTTGGTGGACTGGACCAGGAACTTTGCTTTATTTGTACTTTTTTCTCTTTTTTGCTTATTGTATGACATCTTAAGAAAGCACCACTCAAGGAAATCATAGGGTATTTCCTGGCCTCTTTTTTTCTTTTTTTCTTTCCTTAACCACATTTCTCTGAGTGAGTAATAATTCTTCATCATAACTGAATAGAACAAAAAAAGAGGAAATGGGAAAAACGTCCAGCAAAACAGACTGAGAGACGCATCACTTTTTATGTCACATGGTATTTTGCGCCTTGTCTTCTGCCTGGACACTGGCTTAAAAAAATCTGAGGTTATTTGGGCCGGCGAATCCTTCCAAGCTCCACCATCGTTAGCTTTTTAGCGGACGAATCCCACACACTACTGATTTAGCAGACAAATTAAAATACCCTACTGACCATCGCTCAGGACGACAGACTGTGCTTTGCTTGCTCTTGGTGCCTGTTTTGTTTCCACCTTCAACACCCGACCACTGGAGGCTGTGTGTACCAATCACATGCTTGTTATCAGTCTGTTTACCTACTAACTCTCTCACCAGTTATCTTTCCTTTTCTTGTGACTAAATAAAAAGGAATGAAAGAAAGATAACATTCAAAAGAGTACTATTCAAGTTTGAGCTCACATGTGGCAGCAACTGATGTAAGCCTCTGAAGCTGGCTTTACTTGTGAATATATTGAACTGTTAAAAACCCTAGAGGATATATCCATTTCTCTCTCTCTTTTTCTTTGTCTTACTCTTTCTCTTTCTATGTCTCTCTCTCTCTCTTTTGTGTGCATGTGTGCGTGTGCGTGTGCGTGTGTGTGTTTGTTTTATGTGTGTGTGTGTGTGTGTTTTATGTGTGTTTTATGTGTTTTATGTGTTTTATATGTGTTTTGTGTGTGTTTTGTGTGTGTTTTGTGTGTGTTTTGTGTGTGTTTTGTGTGTGTTTTGTGTGTGTTTTGTGTGTGTTTTGTGTGTGTTTCGTGTGTGTTTCGTGTGTGTTTCGTGTGTGTTTCGTGTGTGTTCTGTGTGTGTTCTGTGTGTGTTCTGTGTGTGTTCTGTGTGTGTTCTGTGTGTGTTCTGTGTGTGTTTTGTGTGTTTTGTGTGTTTGTGTGTTTTATATGTGTTTTATGTGTGTTTGTGTGTTTTATATGTGTTTTATGTGTGTTTTGTGTGTGTTTTGTGTGTGTTTTGTGTGTGTGTGTGTGTGTGTGTGTGTGTGTGTGTGTGTGTGTGTGTGTGTGTGTGTGTGTGTGTGTGTGTGTGTGTGTGTGTGTGTGTGTGTGTGTGTGTGTGTTTTTGTGTGTGTTTTTGTGTGTGTGTTTTATGTGTATGTGTCAAAATTGCTGAAATCCAATAAAATATCAAAAGTTTTCTTTCCCATAATTGGTGTCAGAGAGAAACAG
>NC_091579.1:4068763-4071263 GCF_042767895.1 Penaeus vannamei | reverse complement strand
AGCAACTAGAAGAATACTGTAAACACCAGAGGACAAAAACACCTGCAAAAGTCCTATGATGTGCTATGATGACTGAGAATTTCCAGCTCAACTGATTTTTTTTTTTTTTTTTTTTTTTTTAATATAAATGAGAGTTAACCCAGCATTTTAAACTCCTTTTGGAAATATAGGTTAGTGCTCTGTACAGCAACTATCTGCACTCCCCCATAAAAAGATATAGAAATATTCTTCCACATGTTGAAATGTCATGGAATTGGTCTCAGACTGGAAATTCCAGATCTGTCCTCATCTCTCTGCCGTCTCCTGCTTCTCCCCCTCCTGCTTAGGACCCCCACAGTGCAGAGCAGGGAGCCCATAGGCAGCTCCCTCTGCCCCCATCTAGAAGCTTCTCCTTGTCCTATTTGTTTTCCACTGTTATGACCTCTACCTTGGTGATCTTCTTGGGATCCGGAGTGCCGGTCTCCAGTACTTCCACCTTCTGGTAGACATTGGGAGAGTTTAGCCACCGGGTCTTGTCCTGAGTCTTGCGTCCGTCCAGGATGCGCTTCAGTGGACTGGAAGATAAATAAACATGCTTGTGGTAGAAGGATATCCAAGAAAAACCCAAAGCAGAATACTGCTCTTTGATTATACCACTCAATCTCTAGGGTAAAATTAAAAAATGAACAAAAAATCAAGAAAAAAGTCTAAAGTAAGACAATAATGATACACATTTTTACAATACACCAAATAACAGTCTCTGTCATTCAAATCTTTGTCTCACCTCCGTGTAATATCGTCCTCATCAAAGAGGTGTGTGTAGTTGGAGGCTGTGGGGGGGAGCGCCACATCGCTTTGCACTCTTGCTGTTTCCTGCTTTACCAATGGTCTTCGGTAGATGTACCCTGTTCTAAGACCCTGGAAGAATAGTCAATGCATTATGCACCCCCAATTTCATTTTCTGAAATGCCATAATGTTTTTAATTTTAAAGTTATTGCAGGAATAACATAATAAAAGAACCTTACTGCATTATCCAGAGATCTCATAAGAGCTTCAAACTCCAGTTCGCCAACTTTCCATTTGCGCTCCTTCTGACCTTGAGCAGCTGGGCCCCCTTCCTGGAAATTGCGAAATTTATTTCATTAAATGACATTAATATATACAAGATGTAAAAATATAAGCTAAAAACTATTCCTCATTCAAGAGAATATTCTACTGAACTTTAAATGCATTGGTGATTTTTAAATTTGTCATTAAGCAATTACATACCTGCTTGCTATCAACCCCTCCTCCTCCTCGCCGAGCTACTTCATAAGCTGCCTGCCGTGCTTCATCAGTCACAACTACAAGGTTGTCAAGACCCAGAGGTGCCATGCGCATCTGGAGAAAAAAAAAAAAAAAAAAAAATCAGTAGTGGCATATTGCTTTCCACACTAACTAAAAACATGGTATACCAAAGTAAACCAAATCTCTTGCTGCAAAAACATATAACAAAACTGGTACTAACAGTATAGCAATTCTTAACCTCTAGGTTCCTATTTACTATGATCATGTTTATTCATTGAATGTTCAGTCTCATAAAAACTCAATTGCTTTTTATCCCATAAATTTCTTCCGTGTAAGTGACTTGTACACCATGTTCTCTAATATATCTGGTACTGGTACCTCTCATACCCTCAATCACACAGTTGTGTTTTCCCACCTCTATCTAGTTGTGAATAAAATGTAGTAAATGTGAGGTAGTAATTCAGTTGCTGTATGGTATTTTCCATTCACTCAAACCCTTTCCTTTCTCCAAAGTTCTTCCTTCACACATCATACCACCATGTATCACTGCATTACCTCCTGGTATATAATCTTTTAAATACTTTTCTGTCTAGGCATTTATAGATACATCTAAATACACATCTTGTTTTATGTTATAAAAAATTATCTTATTTACATATTTACTGTAATCTCCCCCTGTTTTCATTTGTACTCAAAGGGTACCTGTGAAAAATTTTTCAACTTTGTGGTCAGTTGATACTAGCATTGGAGATATGGCAATGAAATAAAGATTTTTAGCGCATAAAATTTCGCTCTTCAAATGCCTACAACCAAAGTTTGCCTTAGTAATGCTTGAAAAATAATGTGTTGTGGTTAATTTTTGTTGAACCAAAGCAAATCTTGGTTAATACCATTTTAAGAGTTACTATCTAATACACATTATATTCAATTCACAAGAACAAAGCGGCAGGGGACATGATTGTATAATAAGCTAAGGGAAAGGAAAGCCTACAAGAGAGAGGGGGATATGGAAATAATTTTGTGAGTATAACTACAGAATATTTGAAAACAGTAATACATGTGTTAATGGTCATTGCATCTCTCACATCAAGGAAAAGACAGGTGAAAATACTCTAATTTTCACAGGCTGTGCGTGATTTTGGTAAATAGGACTAAGCAAGCTACAAACAATATGAAGAGGACTTTTGGGATTATCAACAGTATTTTAGCATTTATCCTTCCTTCACAGAGCCT
>NC_091579.1:4061263-4063763 GCF_042767895.1 Penaeus vannamei | reverse complement strand
CCTTAAATAAGATTGGCAAGAAATTAAAATAAATATAAGAAAGACCTATCATGCCAACCAAAATATTAATCATTCATGTAAAAACATCAATTCATTTGTTATATTTTGTCAACCAAAGCCCCTGTGCCGACCTTTGAAGACACCGATGCGGGAGGTGGGGAAGCCCATCATCTCAGAGATGTTCTGGATGGCCTGCACACCCGAGTAACCCTCTGAGATCTGCGTCTCCACGATCTTTTCGAGCTCCTCACGGAATATCGTTGAGTTCATGATCGCTTCCACTCGTTTCCGGCGCTCCATTTCCTAGGGGGAAGGGGTATATGGCATTAGAAGTTCACTACTTGCTGCCTTGATATGAGAGTTCCACAAATAACAATAACTCAATCTAGATGTTGTCAAGTAAAAAACAAAACAAAAACGTACGGAAAAGTATTACGGTCTAGTACAGAACAAATAACATTATTCACTCGTCCATTGAGTCACACGAGCGATATGGGGGCTTAAATAAGTGTCATTTTAAAAGGCATTACCTTCATGTCCTGGTCGATATCCGGAGGTCTCATCTTCTCGCGTTCGAGCTCCTCCTCGGTCATGAGCCGCACCTCCTCCTCCTGTGTTGCTGTGCCGTTCATGCCGTGAGCTGCTGCCGGCTCCTGCTTCACTGCCCCGTCACTCATCTTGGGGCTTACTCTGAAGGAAAACGAACACAGTCAAAACCAATTCAAGACAACAAAATGGGCGTAATTCATGTCTTCGCGTACTAACATCCATATACTTAAATATCATATCACCGTCCGCATGGCCATACACACAATCCAACACAAAAAAACACACATTCAAACATCAAAACTAATACAATAATAATCTGCATAGGACAATTCCAGAGGGCAAATCCTGACCTCCTCTCCCACCTCTTCAACTCCCGTCACCCTTCCGAGCGGCCAAGCGTACCACCCACCCCACCCCGCTCCCGCCACCATAATCGTACAGGAACAACTCCCCAGCCCACCCTTCAGGTTTCCCAGTGCTTCACCTGGTTTGGATTGCTGCAGGCGAGGATCATATCCCCCCCCACTCCCCCCGACAAGTACGCGCAAAACAATGGTGCCGGAAGCGTCGGATTTCGCCAGATTCCCCGCCATGGTTCCATCACAATGCAAGTGGGGAAAGGACTCGATGTAACTGGCAAAACCTTCGTCCTGGCCGTCCATTCTGGGACGCCTCGTAGTCACCGTCGCCACGCCCAGCCGATGCCACGCGAAGGATTACTGCGTGGACACTCCTACGCAGACGCGCTCTTTAATCTGGGTCCTCTCCAGACGAAGCGAAGAAAATCTAGGAAAAGGTACGATGAAGTCCATGATGTTTTGCCTTTCTGCCTTTCACGAACAAAACCGCAAACAAATCACACAAACAGCCTTGCCAACGGGGCAACGAGTCTGACTTTATTTTATTATGACCTTTAAATGGCATTTATTCACTGAAATGTCGGCGAGTCCCTGACGTCATTTATGACTGGCCACTGCCACCTGCAACCTCTCCTTCCCTCAGTTGGTCCGCCGCCCTCCTAGCCACCCTCATGGCCACGCTCTGCCACCCTGGTCGTCGTCGTGTACAGAAGAGTGAAGGGGAGTGGAGGGAAGGGGAGTGGAGGAAAGGGGGAAGGATGGGGGAAACGGGAAGAAGGGGACGAAGAGTGCGAGAAAGTTTCCCCCTCGGTCGATTCCAACAGAACATAGCGTGGGGAATACACGTAGCAGTCAATAAATGCATAAAGAAAGAAAGAAAGGAGGAAAAGAAGGGCCACGTTTGAACGCCGCCAGGAATCGGGCGCAGAGAGGGGCAGGGGAGGCAGAGAGGCCGTAACAGGTCCTGGCTGCGAGGGCCGGCGCTCAAAGGACCGTTTAGCCGCGAGTCGATCCCCTCGAGCCTCTTGCAGCTCCGCCTGAATACCGTGTTTCAACAGCTGACCGCCAGCCCTCGCCTCCAATAAAGCAAAATCAAGGCACTTAAGGGCAATGCTCCTGCTCTGGCACGCCTGGATGGTGGCTCTCCAGTCGGGGATGGCTCATGCCCGGCCCAACCTCCGCTACACCTCCGCCCAGCGTTTTTCTACGGGTCCTGGACGCGGCCGCGTACCCCGAGTGCCTATGTCTACACTTCCTGGTCAACTGGCAAAGGGAAAAGCTGTTAACCAAGCAAAGCATCTGTTCCGAAGTCGACCTCTATGACGCAAAGCTCTGGGAGGTCCTTAAGCTTCTCAAGACAGAGGCAAAGTCGCACACAAATCACCCAGGCACTTGACACGTAAGACACTGCCATGCAGCTTACAGCTATCCGACGCGCCACTCCACTGATCATGTACGGCAGATCGCATGCAGGGAACAGCAGTGTGTATGCCCCTTCCCCCCTTAAGCTGCCAACCCCCAGCCATATCCTCCACCACTGTCAACTTTCCGACGTGAGAATTGGGCCGCCTTGACCCAAGCATCAGGTTACA
>NC_091579.1:4053763-4056263 GCF_042767895.1 Penaeus vannamei | reverse complement strand
TTTTTTAATAGCACATTCTCTTCATAATTATTCAAATCAAAAGGATGGAATCGTCAACGACCTTTACTTTTCAAAAACAAAATACTGTCTTCGCACCTAACAAAGAGAATACGAAGCCGCAATCGTGTGTCCAAGCGATTAAAAGAGATAAAATCCTCACGAAGACTGACTCTCTTCTCTCTTTTCCCTTCTCTCTCCCTCTCTCCTCTCCCTTTTTCCTCCGCCCTCTCTCTCTCTTCACCTTTTCCTTCTCCATCCTCTCTTCTCTCTGCCTTCCTTCCTTCCTTTTACCTCCCCTCCCTCTCTCTTCTACCTTTACCTTCTCCCTCCCTCTCTCTTCTACCTTTCCCTTCTCCCTCCCTCTCTCTTCTACCTTTCCCTTCTCCCTCCCTCTCTCTTCTACCTTTCCCTTCTCCCTCCCTCTCTCTTCTACCTTTCCCTTCTCCCTCCCTCTCTCTTCTCCCTTTTACCTTCTCCCTCCTCCCTCCATTTACCTCCATTTTCTGTCTTTATCTTTTCCGTCTCTCTTCTCTCTCTCCTCTCTTTTTCTCTCTCTATCTCTATCTCTTCGCAGAATTCCTCTCCCCCATTCCCAAACAGACGGCTTGCGAGGCAGACGGCGCGAGATACACAGACAGACTGAGAAGTTAGAAAGGTGACCGCAAACACCGTCGTCGCTCCAGGCGGGTGCTTGTGCCTTACCACTTGCGGCTTGAGCCAGGAAACCAGGAAAGGGGAGGATCCCGGAATGTGGGGGACAAAGGAGGCGGGGAGGGAAGGAAAGGGAGGCCCAAGGAGGGAAAAGGAGAAAGATAAGATATGACAGGCAAACTGTTTCCATCATCGCAATGAATGGCCAAATGAGAAAAAGATAAGATAGATAAGATAGATGGATAGATTCAGGGAGGGGGAGAGAGTGGGAGGAGGAGAGAAGGACGGGGAGAGTAGGAGGGAGGGGGAGGGAGAGAAGGAGAGGGAGAGAGGGAAGGAGAGGGAGAGAGGGAAGGAGAGGGAAGGGAGAGGGAGAGGGAGAGAGGGAAGGGAGAGGGAGAGGGAGAGAGAGAGAGAGTAAAAGACCCATCTCATGCTACTACCCCTTCTCCCGCGCAAGCGAGAGCGAGAGTGACCAATAACGCGAGGAGGCCGCGTAACAAGCGCCACTTCAAGGGAGGCCACATAACTCCGCCACTTAGCGCTCTTACATGCTGCCACCTCCATAGTCTGCTCCTCCTCCTTCTCCTTCTTCTCCTTCTTCACCCCTTTCTCCTTTCGCACAGCCGCCTTATCATCTTTGCTGCTTCTTGCGGTTTGGTCCAGCCTGCAACCCACCCGCTCGTGACGTTGCGAAGAATCAACACATTGCTGTGTTCAACAAGCCGGATAATTACAATTTTGAGAGAGAGAGAGAGAGAGAGAGAGAGAGAGAGAGAGAGAGAGAGAGAGAGAGAGAGAGAGAGAGAGAGAAAGAGAAAGAGAAGAGAAAGAGAGAAAGAAGAGAAAGAGAAGAGAAGAAAGAAAAGAGAAAAAGAGAAAAAGAGAAAAAGAGAAAGAGAAAGAGACAGACTTGCATCTCTATCCGTTAAAAACCGTGGCTTCCTATCTGGTCCGCCCACAGCCGTCCCTCCGAATCCCGGTAAATCTAACCGTTCCCTAGTTTACATCTTTATTGGCGGCGCTTGCAAGATGCTCCCGGACCATCTAATTGGGCCTCGGCTTCCGCAACAGAGGGCGGGAATTGGATTGCGAAAATTGGGAGATGAAGGCAATAACTACTGGCTGCTACTGCTAACAACAACAACAACAACAACAACAACAACAAAAAATATATATATATACATATATATTTTTTTTTCTTTTTCTTCTTCTTCTTCTTCCTTTTTCTTTTTTTTCTTGTGTGTGTGTGTGTATATGTGTGTGTGTGTGTGTGTGTGTGTGTGTGTGTGTGTGTGTGTGTGTGTGTGTGTGTGTGTGTGTGTGCGTGTGTGTGTGTGTGTGTGTGTGTGTGTGTGTGTGTGTGTGTGTGTGTGTGTGTGTGTGTGTGTGTGTGCGTGTGCGTGTGCGTGTGCGTGTGCGTGTGCGTGTGCGTGTGCGTGTGCGTGCGTGTGCGTGTGCGTGCGTGTGACATAATCCAGAGCAGCAGGCACATGGTGCAACCGCGACGGCACAAGATGACTTTCCGTCACGCCCAGCTTGGCGATCATTACCCCGAACGCTAACGAAACGTCAAGCCAACACTTCAGTATCAATACATCCAAAATCAGTTATCATTTCCACTCATAGGAAGGATGCACTTCCGACCCGCACGTGACACACCGACAGATTATGAAGAAAAAAAGCCGTGTTTGCCAGCTTCACCCCTCCCCCTCCCCCCTCCCTTCCCCCATCCCTCTGCGAAATACCCTCCCAAGCAACCAGACGGGAGGGCCTCGGCGGCAATGGGAAGCTGAGAATTAGGGAAGGATGAGGAGGAGGGAGGAGGAGGAAGGGGAGGAGGAGGAAG
>NC_091579.1:4035339-4053263 GCF_042767895.1 Penaeus vannamei | reverse complement strand
TCACTTTTTTTCCCCTTTTTTAAAAACCCTTCTCTTACCGCCTCCTCAATCCCTTCCTCATCACATACTCGCCCAAGCTGATACGCCGGGAGGAAAGAAGCGAGCAAGTTGCCTCAAGGCGTGTGACGTCACTCCTCAGGTTTAACCAAACAAGATCCACGTAATTATATTTCTTTTCTTTTTTAGACGTTTTTTTTTTCCTTTTCAGAAATTCTCCAGTGACCATATAACGGCTAATAGCTGCTCCTCCCTCCTCTTCTGTCTATCTGTCTGTCTGTATATCTGTTTGTTTGTTAATCTGTCTATCTGCCTGTGTCTGTCTGTCCGTCTATTTGTCTATTTCTTCTCTCCTCTTTACGCACTCTTCATTGTGGCAAGATCCGTCGCGTGACCTTGGGCTGAGATGGCGCACTCGGGGCACCTTAAGACCGGGAGAGGGAGGAGAGGACGGGAAAGGGGAGGGGAGAGGGAGGGACGAGGAGGAGGAAGGGGGAGGGGAGGCGGAGGGGGGGTAAGGGGACACAAGCGGGGAAAAGGAATTGGTTGATCCAACCATGGTCGGGGCCCCATTCGCCTAATCCAATCAAATTTGGGCCGCCGTTTTTTACTTTTGCGCTTTTAAACCCCCCAAACAACGGCGCGGGAAAAAGAAAAGAGGAGAGAGAAGAGAGAGAGAGAGAGAGAGAGAGAGAGAGAGAGAGAGAGAGAGAGAGAGAGAGAGAGAGAAGAGAGAGAGAGAGAGAGAGAAGAGAAGAAGAGAGAGAGAGAGAGAGAGAGAGAGAGAGAGAGAGAGAGAGAGAGAGAGAGAGAGAGAAGAAAGAAGGAGAGGGGGGCAATGAAGGGCCCTCCCTTTTTGGCCCTAAAATCCGGGCCGCCCCTTGGGGGGAAGGGGGTTTTTAAAAAAGGGGATTCCCTTTGGGAAACCTCCTTCCCCTTTTCTCATAAAAAAATGCCCTTAACTGAAACCTTCCCTTTTCCCTCCCCCTTTTTTCTTTTTTTTCCCCCTTTCCCTTCTTTTTTTTTCCCCCTCCTTTTTTCCCTCCCCCCCACCAAAATTGGGATTAAAATGTTGGACTTTCATTCCGAGTGCCCCTGCACCTCCAAGTAGGAAAAAGGGGGGAGGGAGAGAGAGAGAGAGAGAGAGAGAGAAAAGGAGAGAGAGAGAGAGAGAGAGAGAGAGAGAGAGAGAGAGAGAGAGGAGGGAGGGAGGGGAGGGGGAGGGGGGGGGGGAGGGGGGGGGGAAGAGGGAGAGGAGAGGGAGGGGGAGGGGGAGAGGGAGAGGGAGAGGGAGAGGGGGGGAAAGAAGGGAAGGGAAAGAGGGAGGAGAGGAGAGGGAGAGGAAGAGGAGAGGGAGAGGGAGGGAGGGGAGAGGAGAGGAGGAGGAGAGGAAGAGGAAGAGAGAGAGGAAGAGAGGAGAGAGAGGAGAGGAAGAGGGAAGAGAGAGAGAGAGAGAGAGAGAGAGAGAGAGAAAGTGAGAGAGAGAGAGAGAGAAGAGAGAGAGAGAGAAGAGAGAGAGAGAGACTTCCTCCCAGGGATTTTTTTGTCCCTGGAGTAAAAATAACGAGGATCAAGCCGAGGGAGAAAGAGAGGGACCGAGACGAAAACTAAGACATGAAGGGTTGAAGAAAGGCTAGCAAACGGGATCCACAGCAAGTAAGGGAATGGTAAGTGCGAGCGAGAGGAAGCGGCGCGAGCGAGAGGGGGGGGGGGGGGAGGGCGAAGAAGGCACGGGTCACACGCACCACCAAAGGCGCACGAGAGGGGCGGCGGGGAGACCCAGCTGCTAGCGGGAGAGCAGCCGGACGCCGCGTCCCTTTAGAGAGTCTTCACTTCAAGAGCGGAGAAGAGCAGCAGCGAGCGAGCGAGCGATGAGAGACGGCAAGTTCAACAGGGTACATGAGAGAAACTGTGGGTCAGGAACTCGGGGGAGAAATCGATAGCTTATACAAATTACCCCCCGTGTTTTCTTGTTCCCTTCTCTGTCGCCTTCTTTTATCGTCGACTGAATTCGCCTTCTTTTATTGTCAACTAAATTCGCCTTGCAGTCAGTATTGCACGAGGAATAACATCCGAATATCATGAACAGGACAAGGCGGCAGCATTCACGGACGAGACCTGGAAGCTTAATCGTTGGGGCAAAAAGTAAGAGAAGAGTAAGAGGGGAAAAAAAGAGCAAAGCGATAGGAAAGACAAATACAGAGAAAATGTCAACAAATGTTTTCTAATGAGGAATGTGAAGGGAAGAGTAAAGGTGAGCGGAGGCCTGGAGAAGAGACCCCAAAGCCGCAACGCCCGTCTTAGGCCTATAGCAGCGCCAGCAACGCGACAGGGCCTTCTCCCTAATCCGATTCGGAGCGCGCGCACGCCTCGAGCACCACGCCCCTCTGGCCACGGCTCCGGGGAACGTCATCGCCGAGGCGTTACCGGTTTCCCTAGCAGACGGCCCTGCAGGATGATCTTGCGTCTGAAGGCCTTCGCCCGCCCCGCGTCCTCAGCTCACTCGCAGATGGGATTTCAAAGGTGGAATCTCAATTTCCGAATTTAGAATTTGAATTCAACAAGGCGTTGGGCTCAGCCATCTCAAAGATTAAACATCAATTTTACGCACGTCGGATGGGAATTTTGCTATTTTACGCTTTCTTATCAGATTGCGTAAATTGTAATGGAGTAAATTTAAAGCAGAGCAAAAGAAAAGCAAATTCTCACGAGTTCACGCTTAATCAAAGCACTTGCTATACGCTCGAAAAACTCCAAACGACTAACAAAGAACCGTTAAAAAAAAAGTTATATACTTTGAACGGCTTTCAAGGAGTCCAGTCACGTCAGTTCGCCAAGCCGCAATTTCAGGGCGCAGAGATCCGTAAAATATCACGCAGCGATGGGAGGCAATGGGTGAAGGGGAGGGTGTGGGAGAGGGAAGGAGAGGAGTGGAGAGGAGAAGAGAAAGGAGAAGAGAGAGGAGAAGAGACAGGATAAGAGAAGGGAGAAGAGAGGAGAGGAGAGCGGAGGAGGGGAAAGAAAATGAGGCGATGGGTGGCACGGAAAAAAAAGATTCATTTCATAGAGGAACTCGTCAGCCTCCCATGCCGGTGTCCTAAAAAAAAGGCCGTCATTAGAAGTCCCTTCCTCACCCCACTTCCTCTACCTCCACTCCTCCTTTTCTCTTTCCATCTTCGGGATTACCGTCAGCGGTGTGCACCCCCCCCCCCCCTCTCCATCACATGAAACCGGTACCGCGGTCCCAACAGACCAGGGAGATGGGGGAGGATATGAGAGGGGATAAAGAGGAATAGCGAGAGAGAGAGAGAGAGAGAGAGAGAGAGAGAGAGAGAGAGAGAGAGAGAGAGAGAGAGAGTGAGTGAGTGAGTGAGTGAGTGAGTGAGTGAGTGAGTGAGTGAGTGAGTGAGTGAGTGAGTGAGTGAGTGAGTGAGTGAGTGAGTGAGTGAGTGAGTGTATATGTACGTGGAGGTTCACCCAAAGTCTGCGAGAGATGAAGGCTCGCGGCTCATTAGGCAGTTCCCGTCCATCGACTTTTCATATTTTCATCTGTTGCATCTTCCTGTCCTGATTCTCTTTCCCGGCGCCATCACCGCCGTCTCCTCCTTCCTCTTCTCATTAAGCTGAAGCGCCAAGGGGGAAGGTGATTAGGCGGACCGGGGAATAAAAGGGCCATGAGTCACAGAGTCGCACGGTGAGTCATACGCTGATGATGATGATGAGGGCGGGCGAGAGGAAGGGCGCTCTGGCTCGGGGACGGACTGGCATCGCAGGAGTCGGCGCCGCGGTGACTCATCTCCCCGCGACCTCTTCCAGGCGAGGAACCATATCTTTTTTTCCAAATTCGACTTCTGAACGCAGAGCATTTTGTAAGTCGAGATTTGCACAGGCAAGAGGTGTCTCCAGTGAACTACTTTTTACAAGACACGCCTTGGACTTGACTCTTCAAAGACAACTTATATCTCTTTAGTTATTTTCAACCACTTTTTCCAGGAAAATGAGGATCCATAAAGTACCACGGCACAACGCCGCAATTCACCATTACACGACAGAAATGTGATCTTTCCCTTTATGAAAAAGGAACCACTAGTTGAAGAAGATAGCCGGCAAAAAAATCTGCTCTTCTCAGGTCGTATTTTCATCTATGAAGATGTCCTCATTATATTCAGAAATAAAACATGAAATTGTAATTTTCCCGACTTTGGTCTTATACTTTATTTATATATTTATATATTTATATATTTATATATTTATATATTAATTTATTTATATTTTTATTTATTTATATATTTATATATATATTTATATATCAATACTGTACTTCTTCAAAATCGTGCATTTTAGGGACGAGAAATCACATTTCGTGATTACTGTTTTCGGTATGCAAAGATAGTAGTCCTGCCTTCGTCGGATCAAAATCGCGTGCTGAATAAGAATAGCTTTTCCATTACCATCCAAAATTTTTGCAAAGGTATATATGTCACTGCATAATCGTTTTCCTATCTATGTCACAATTACCGACTCCCATAAATAAAAACATCCTCATTTCTTCTGCGGGTTATGAAAGCAATGAAACCAAACATCGAAGGGGGTCTCGGGCTCAGGGTTGTAAAACATGCGCCAACATCTCAAAATCAATAAATACTGTATATCAAGTCTTTTTGGAAGGAACAGCAGAAGTGCCTCCAGGAACAGGGAGCCGGAGGAGGGTTCGACGAAGGGGGAGGAGCTCCGACAAAGGGAAAGCGGTAGGGGGTTCAGGTAAAGGGAGAGCAAAGGGGGCAGGGGAAGGCAGAATCAATGAGAGTCAGAGGGAGGAGGAGGAGGAGGAGGAGGAGGAGGAGGAGAAGAAGGAGGAGGAGAAGGAGGAGGAGGAGGAGGAAGAGGAGGAAGAGGAGGAGGAGGAGGAGGAGGAGGGGGAGGGTGGGAAGAGGAGGAGGAGGAGGAGGAGGAGAAGGAGGAGGAGGAGGAGTAGGAGGTGATGGTGGTCCGTCGCTAGGAATCACGGGGAGGGAGAGGGGGAGTCGAGGGAGACGGGGAGAGCGGGAGAGAGAGGTGGGGTCGTATCCAGTTACTTATACGCCAGAGGAGGTACACCTCTGAGACACATCCGCACAACACTGTCTCCTCTCCTTGCTTATTGTCTCCCTTCCTCACGCCCTCCCTCGCGTAAGAAAACGGGAAGACCCTCAAATACAACCATTCACGTTCAAAACATTTGCACAACTCATCCGGTCTCTGAAAAAAAGAAAAATGTTCAAACAATGATTTCGCTTTCTTATCGCCCCGGCTACCTGTGCAGGTGCGTGCAGGGGGGAAGGGAAGGGGGGGGGGGAGGCGGGTTATCATCTCCGAGATAAAGTCCGGCGGCGTCTAGTTACGCGCAACGGTCCGGTTTCGCGAAGAGTTCCGAGGCCAGCATAAAATACATGCTGTAAAAATAGAGACATTAGCAAGGCTAATCTTTGTCCTACTGACACGTCCGACCCCCCGGTGCCGCAACGTGCTCACGTGACCGCCCGCCACCACAACACGCGGCAGCCAGGGAAATGACTCGAGCAAGCGACCGGAAAATGGGACGCTAGCAACCATAACCGCAGCTCCAATTATGCGCGACCAAGCCAATGGGATCGAAATAAGTCTGGAAATAAATGAAAGAAACAGCAAGACTGGCATACGATCACTCAGGCCGCGGATGTGTCGGAGATCTGACAGGTGTGATTCCTAACACCCTTTCCTATGACCTCCACAAGCCCCTCTCCCCTTCGTGCACCCATCCTCTTCCCTCCCTCTCCCACTGCTACATAACACTGCGTTTCCGGCGGCCACAACCGGACTGAGGCGAGATTTACCCTTTAGGATGTTGCACGTGGAGGCGGCACGCAATACCAATCATTCATTTCAAAACGTATCCGTGTTTGCTCTCGAGAACGGCAGGAAAATACTAAAAATAAACAATGACGAGCGAAAGTCACTGCTGGCTGTTCGTGGCCCGGGGAGTCGCCCGAGAAAGGAAGAGAAAATGGACATCTGTTGACTAATAAAAAGTGAAAGCCAAAGAAAGTATGCTTTCTCTATCCAGTCTCTCCTTCTCATCGCCAGGACCAAAAACTGCCAGAGATACACGATAACTTCTCGCTAAATGAACTAAATAAAGAGGAAACTGTTTAAAATAACCTGAACGCAAAAACAAAACACCTCATTCGGCAAGTGCCTTCCAGGCTGGCTTCATCAAGGGAAAACGAGAAGACAAAAAATCCGAGGCTTCCTTCATTAATAACACTTCTCGGCCCTAACGCCTCAATAGGAACTTGGAGTGAAACGTCTCAGGCTTTCTTTCCCAAATCTTGACTTTCTTATTTTTATACGAGTTATGCCTGTCTTACTGTTATTAAAAGTGCATTTTGTCTTACTCACAACAATGACCGGTCGACTATTAACGTAGGCCAACCACTCCGACTAACCTGTGGAAGAAAAAAAACAAAATTTAGACAGTGAACGAACAGGCGAGTGAATTCATATAACAAACACAAACACACACACACACAAAGACAGACAGAGAGAGAGGGAGAGGGGAAGAAGGGAGGGAGGGAAGGAGGGAAGGAGGGAAGGAGGGAAGGAGAGAAGAGAAGAGGAGAGGGAGAGGGAGAGAGAGAGAGAGAACGCTAGAAAAAAAGGTAGAAAGGTTATGGGAGGAGAAGAGACGAATTTTGCGAGAAGAGCGAAGAACTAGGTGACGAGACCCCCCCCCCCCCCCAGCATCCATCGAGCCTGTAGGTGTGGTGGCGGGTGACGACAGATTGGCTCGCCCCGGATGGGTACAATCCCCGGCGTGTGGCCGCCGCCTCCCGCGATGGGGCGACGCCACTTGATCCCTCCCCTCCTTCCCTCTCCCCCTCTCGCCGGCCCTCAATCACTCTTTATAGTTTAATGCGGCGCGCGTGCGCCCTCGTCCCTTATTCCTCCAATTTCCCCCCTGCCTATGGCACCTGGTGCAGGGAGAGGACCTGTGCCGCGGGCCGGGGGCAGGATGCTGACCCTCGCGACCCTGCGCTTCACATCACGGACCTATACCTTCTGCACCTGCCCGCTCCAATCCCCTCCTCTCTTCTACCTTACCTTTCCTTCCCTTTCCTTGTTCTCTCCTTCCCTCCCCATCCCATCCCTTCTCTTCTCCTCCTCTCCCCCTCCCCTCCTCTTCCCCTTCTCTTCCCCTCCTCTCCCCTCCTCTCTCCCTTCCCCTCCCCTCTTCTTCCTCCCCTTCCCTCTCTCCCCTCCCCCTCCCCTCTCTCCTCTTCCCCTCCCCTCCCATCTCTCCCCTTCCTCTTTCTTCCCTCTTCCCCCTTCCTTCCACTTCGCCTCCATGACTGCCCACTCTCCCCGCGCCCCGCCATGCATCCCAATCGAGCAACCTGTAATTATCCTTCCCGTTAATTTGGACCAACCCAAGACGCCCTTCGCTTTTCTTTGTGATTCTGATGACTTACGTCCAGAACGACCCCCCTTTTTCCCTTGTTATTTTCCCCTCCGCTCATCTTCTCGCTGCGCAGTGAGGTGAAATAGGGGGAGGAAGTGGGTGGGAAGGAGAGAGGGGGGGAGGAAGTGGGTGGGAAGGAGAGAGGGAGAGGAAGTGGGTGGGAAGGAGAGGGGGAGAGGAAGTGAGTGGGAAGGAGAGGGGGGGAGAGGGTGTGTGGGTGGGAAGGAGGGGGAGGAAGAGGGGTGGGAAGGAGAGGGGGAGAAAGCAAGTGGGAAGGTGAGGAGGGAGGGGGGGGGGCAGTGGGAAGGAGAGGGAAGGAGGCTGGCATGAGAAAGGGAAAGAAGGGAAACTCCACAAACAGAAATGGGTAGGGGCCTAGAAGAGAGGACATAAAGGGGAGGGATAAAGGGTAAGAAAGGAAAAGGGGGAGTGCGGGGCAGGAGGGCCGAGGTAGAGGGTGAGGGTGGCATGCGCCCCGTCGCGGCCGCATTCCCGCTTGGGCCGAATTAGTTGTAAATGACACGCCGCGCGGCCAGCCTTCACGCCGGCCGATCTGCCAGGCCAAGAGCACCGCCACCGCTCTCGCCCTCACCACACGGCATGGCGGCAGGAGGGAGAGTGACGGTGGCGACGAAGCCGTTAATCGTACAGTGGTGGCGATAATGATAACAGCAGTGAAAGTGATGATAGTGATGATGATGATATTACTGCTATTAGCGCAGGGGAAGCCCGAGGCCGGTTGCGAGTGGGCGCCTGATGTGTCTCCCACACCCGCACCCGCTCCGCCACCTCATTACGATGAGAACTCAGACAATGCCAGCAACGAGGAACCGCTGAACCCAAATAAACGGTCCGGTAGAAAATTGCTCCAGCTGTCAAATGTAATAAACATCAGGACTAGTGGAATGATTCGTGATGAAATACCCAATGAATCTTACTTTGATCATTATTCAATATCATTTTAACGATAATTATGAGAAGTACCAATATCAATTTAATCACTCTTCAATATCAGCATAATAAAAACTATCATTACTATAATCGCTATCCTTTTCAGTAACATTATCATTGTTTACGATAATTATAATAATTATTATTACCGTTAAGCACTGCCATTATTACAGTTGTTTCGTCGTCGTCATCATAATCTGCTTTTCCCTTTCCCTCGCCACTTCGAAGTCCGCTGACTTCGGCGGCGGCGGCGGCGGCGGCGGAGGAAGCGCGCGCATTCCACAGGAGATGCATCATCTACGAACACGGCGTCCCGAGCGTCGCCATGGGAACCGGTCTTCCTAGGCTTAGCGACCACGCCGTTCTCGCTCTTACGTCCCTCTAAGCACGGCTCAGATTCGCCTGCACCTAACGCGACTATTGTGATTTACTGATGTGCTCTAAAAGAGATTTCACGCGAGCAGACTGTAAACACGCTCACTCAGGAAACGTAGCTCTACATCAACCAGACGTCACGAACTCTGCGATACAAATAACACTAACAAGAACGCTAACAAGGATATGATACATCTTTCCTTCATATAAACATATAAATAAAAATACAAATAAGAATGCTCATCACTACCACTATTGGGATCGCCTCAACAGTGCTAACCAAATCCTTATTAACCATATGTCATCATATACAACAAATTATAGTAAAATAAACAAAAATACGCAAAAAAAAACAGTAACTGGAAAGATGGAAAAATAAAATAAAGACAATTCAGAGCGAAAAGATAGGACCTAACGAGAAGAGACGCGACTGGGAGGGGAGGCAAGTGATGGCGACCACTTATCAACAACCTGCAAAGAGCGACAATGACCAGCCAGGGGTAGGGTGTCGGAGGAGGGAATGGAGGGGCTGGGGGTAGCGAGAATGAGGCGGAGGAGGGAAGGGAGGGGCTGGGGGTAGCGAGAATGAGGCGGAGGAGGGAAGGGAGGGGCTGGGGGTAGCGAGAATGAGGCGGAGGAGGGAAGGGGGGGCTGGGGGTAGCGAGAATGAGGCGGAGGAGGGAAGGGGAGGGCTTTGGGGGTAGCGAGAATGAGGCCCGGAGGAGGGAAGGGAGGGGCTGGGGGTAAGGAGAATGAGGCGGAGGAGGGTGTTGGAGGGGCTGGGGGTGGGGCGAGAATGGGGCGGAGGAGGGAAGGGAGGGGCTGGGGGTAGCGAGAATGAGGCGGAGGAGGGAAGGGAGGGGCTGGGGGGTAGCGAGAATGAGGCGGAGGAGGGAAGGGAGGGGCTGGGGTAGCGAGAATGGGGCGGAGGAGGGAAGGGAGGGGCTGGGGTATGAGAATGAGGCGGAGGAGGGGCTGAACGGCGATCGTGACAACCCAATCATGCAAACGCGAAAGACGGATCTGTATTGAGATGCTCCTCGCACTTCCATTATGTTACTCAATACCAGAAAACATATGTTGTAACATCACTCTCACCACTCACTCACTCACTCACACACACACACACACACACACACACACACACACACACACACACACACACACACACACACACACACACACAGAGAGAGAGAGAGAGAGAGAGAGAGAGAGAGAGAGAGAGAGAGAGAGAGAGAGAGAGAGAGAGAGAGAGAGAGAGAGAGAGAGAGAGAGAGAGAGAGAGAGAGAGAGAGAGACGGGGGGGGGGGGGGGGGCAGAGAGAAAGAGAGAGAAAGGGAGAGAGAGATTTGATCTAATAAAAAATTGTTTACAGAACAGATGCTATAGCACCTATCCAAACTGGCTGTGTTCCTATTCATGCAGAGGGTTGTCAATCAAACATTAATTCTACATGCCAGAAGGGCTGTGTCATTATGCTTATATTATTCACATATCATCTAGTTAGTAGAAAAAAACAAAAACTTTTATATCCCTAATCATATCGAAGACAAGACCATTGTCTATGATAAAAATTAACATTATCAATAAGTGCTGGTCTCTGGACAGTGCTATTTGATCGACAGGATGCAGTTTTCGAACAACAGTGGTGATACGTAACTAGCTTTGCCCCCATCCTGTATATAATGTATAGTGTACTGGTATCCTAAGCGTAATTTGGTTAGTGTAACCTGCTGTCTCCGACTAGCCTCCTTCCTCCGCGACAGTCCATTACAGGGAGGGAGGGAGGGAGGGAGGGAGGGAAGGAGGGAGGGAGGAAGGGAGAGAGAACCATCCCAGAAAGCCAAGCTACAATCTCCACCTCCCCCCCTCACCAATCAACCCCCTCCTCCTGTGCTAACGTTCACTCAAACACTCCTCCAACTCGACCGCATGACAGCAACTCGTCATGAAACTGGGACTCGCTCTCCTACTTTCACTCGCCATCGTGTCCCTTCCCCGTGACAAGAGGAACCGAACTCACACCTCCATATCTCCCAATACATAGAACTAAACAAAAACGAATACGTGCAACCTTTATATCTGTTGGGGGTGGGGGAGGAAGAGGGAGGAAGAGGAGGAAGAGGAGAGGAAAGGGACGGAGAGAGGAAAAGTAGAGGAAATGGAAGTAAAGTAGGGAGAGCTTGTGTAAGAGCGCCAGTGAGAGAGTGACGGACGGAGGCGGAGGAGTGAAACACAAGGGCGCACGAGGAAAAGGCGAGGATCGCTCCCAAAATACCCCCTGCAAAGTGGCAAGATTGAATCACAAGAGCATGGACTGTGGAATCACGGGGGAAGGAGGGAAAGGGTGGCGAAGGAGATTGAGAGGGGAAGGAGGGAGGGGGGGGGGGTGGGGGCTGGGACTAAAGGACACAACTCACTCGCGCAACTTCAGCAACAAGCAAACGACCCAGGGCAAAGGGGAGACGTGACCGCTGCGAAGGACACGACACGGGCTGCCTGGAAACAAAATAGCAGCAGGGCACACGCTGGCTCTCTTCATACAAGGGACACACAGAGAGACAGACGAACAGGCACCTGCATGTGCACATACACGCGCGCACACACACACACAGAGAGAGAGAGAGAGAGAGAGAGAGAGAGAGAGAGAGAGAGAGAGAGAGAGAGAGAGAGAGAGAGAGAGAGAGAGAGAGAGAGAGAGAGAGAGAGAGAGAGAGAGAAAACAACGGTTCACGGCGGTGAGTGACCGTGTGGGATTGAGGGAGAGAGGCGAGGCGCTGTCTTGAATAATCTCCAGGGAAACGGCAACACAATCTGGTGAACGTAAATTTACCACAGAGGAGGAAAGGGAGGAAGACCGGAAGGAGGGGGGATGTGGTTAAGGGAGGAGGAGCAGATAGGTTCTAAGGAGGGACGGCAGCCAAAAAAGAAAAGGCAAATAACAGCCACAACAAGGGAAGAAAGCTCCCGAGCCACGTGGAATCTGGCAAAGCTTTACCAAACAAAACGACGAAAATGTTTAGATAACACATACGCGCGCGCGCGAGCGCACAATGAATGAATAAAAAAAAATACACACATAAAAAACCCATGTTCCACAGAAGAATCCCAACACGAACAAGGGAAAAGCATGGTGACTCGATGTTGAAGTGCAGGTACGAAACGAAAGAGCAAAAGCAGCTTGAACGGATGGTCGCGGACGATGGGCGGTGGGTGGGCGGCCTGCCAGCGTGTCGCCCTGCTCTACCTCCTCTGTTAACCTCGCCCTCCACACTATCGCCTCTCCCATCCCTCCTCCCGTCAGTGGCCCTGAACCCCTATCCTTTTCCCTGTTCGTCCCACTGTCCCCAACACCCCTCTTCACTGTCTTCCCTTTTCGTCCTGATTTTTCTACTGACACATGTTGAACTCCTCACGGGTCCAATATCCCTTCTACCCCATCCCCTGCCTGTCACGTTCCCTCCGGCGAGTGCAGCACCGGTTTCCAGCTTCAAGTGGCCAATAAAGCAACCCCTCATACTCGATCATTCATTCACACTACATAGAGCTGAGGGACAAGGAAGGGAGAAGGAAAGAGGGAGGGAAGGAAGAAGGGAAGAAAGAAAGGGAGAGAGGGTGAAGAAGAAGGAGGGAGGAAGGGAGAAGGGGAAGGGAGAAGGAAAGGGAAAGGGAGGGAAGGAGAAGGGAAGGAGGGAGGGAAGGAGAAGGAAGGAGGGGAGGGAAAGGGGAGAAGGAAGGAGGGAGGGAAGGAGGGAAAGGGAAGGAGAAAAGGAAGGGGAGAAGGAGTGAAAAGGGAAGGGGAAGGAGAAGGAAGGGAGAAGGAGGGAGGGAACGAGAACGAAGGAAGAAGGAGGGAGGAAGGGAGAAGGAGGGAAAGCGAGAGAGGGAGAGAGGGAGAGAGAGGGAGGGCGGGAGGGGGAGAATTTAGGCAAGGAGGAAAGGGGAGGGGATCGTAACTAAAAAAATGAAAACATGGCGAAGACCGACTTAGTGGCCTCCGTCCTCCATTCCGCTGCCGAATCCTACCTACGTCACCTTTCCCTATTGTCCCAGCGCCACAGCCTCCGCCCGTACAAAGCACCTGGAATCAGGTGAACACGCGGCGCATGTGGCTAACAAGCTAATACAAGGGGTGATGTCATCCTTACCTTCCCTCCCTTCCCCTCCTGCCCCCTCCCCTCACCCCTGCTCGTGACGGAAGGCCACGTGTTGTACAAGTGTTGCCTTGCCACACACCTGTCCTTCACGCTATCTCGCAAGCTCTCGTTTTACACTAAACACAATACAAACTGAGAAAATACGTAAAAGGGCGGAGAGAGGGAGTCAAAAGAGAAGGATTGGAAAGGACAGGGATGGAATACAGCCACACCTACGCACGAGGCTCGAGAGCAGGCACGGGGCTGAGCCATCCAAGCGTGGCCACAGTTTGAAGAACCCGGCAGGCAGCTTGTAAACGACAAACAGAACAAAGGTGTTAACGCCCACAGGCTCCTAATACCATACATTCCCTTGCGGCGGTATACACGGGAGCGCCGTTCAGGGCGTCTGCTCTGCCATTTGGCTATATTTATACTCTGGCATTACGAGCAGCTGCACACTGCCATTAGCAAGGTATGGATGGGACGGAGTCGCGCGGCCTCGGAGGCAGGCACAGGTGTCACGCCAGACTCCCACAACATCTACGTTCATTTTTTAAAGCGACGGCTGTGCACGTTCTCGCGGGCGTGCGACGGGACAGCGCCGAGCCCGATCATCCAGACTTGACTGCGAGGCTCAGGTTGCCATGGCCAGACACGGCCTGCAGATGGACCCGCGAGGCCAATCGAGGACAAACAACTTGGGGCGGGAGGCCAACACAGCAGGATCGCCTGGCGTGAGGCATCCCCAGCTCGAATGGGCGGTGCGCGCGCCGTCGTTTTAGGCAAGCTCTTTCGAAAGACAACGCTCCAGAGCTCTCCTCCTACACTTTCTAAAACCACACACGTCCGTAACCGAATCCTCTACTTACTCGTCCCGAAAGAAAATGCATGGGAGCCACAGAGTCCCCGCTCGCCTGGAGTATTGACTGCCATGCGGCCGCCCGTCGACTGAGCGCGCAATGCCGATTAGCACGGCGAGCGGCCACCGCTCAGCACGTGAATCACCGCCTCGCTATCCCGTCCGGCTCCGCGACTCCTGTATAACGGTCAACCTGCGGCTTCCTCCCGCTACCGCTCGTCAACAAGGCTCCCACGCTCCACACGCTCCTCCCCTTTCCTTACCTCTCTCTCAGGTCCCGACCCCCTCTCCCGTTCCATCCACACTCGCACACTCGCGCATGGCGTTGCTGCTACCCTTCTTCCCTGCCGCCCACCTGTGCCCTGCGTGTACCGGCCACAAAGCGCGCCCCTCGCCTCGACAAGCCTTCCGTTCCCTCAATCGAGACTCGTGACCTTTTTTAAGTATTTAGTAAGAATCCTTCTCTCTTTCCTTAAAAGCGCGCGCCCTCGCCCGCCACTCCCCGGCCAACTTGAAGCACCGCTAAGAAACAACACAATCAAGTTTTACCTGTCAGCAGCCAGCGCCGACATCACGCCGGTTTTCCCCTGTTAGGTCCGTCGAAGCGAAAGACTAAGCCGATGCAAAATGACCGCAGTCGCAGAAACAAGAAGAAAGGAGCCCCGCAACTGCTGAGTAACCTTTTTCCTCCACCCTCACGTCCGTTTCATTACAGAGCCAGAGCTCCTTGAAACAGCTGCAAAAGTTTACCACCTGCAGAAGAATCGGAACACTACACGAGAGAGGGATAGGAGGGAGAGAGGGAGAGAGGGAGAGAGAGGAGGAGAGAGAGGGGGAGAGAGAGGGGAGAGAGAGGGGAGTAGAGAAGGGAGGGAGAGAGGGGAGGGAGGGAGAGAGAGAGAGAGAGAGAGAGAGAGAGAGAGAGAGAGAGAGAGAGAGAGAGAGAGAGAGAGAGAGAGAGAGAGAGAGAGAGAGAGAGAGAGAGAGAGAGAGAGAAGGGGGGGGGAGGTAGGAAGAGAGGGAGAGAAAGAGGAAGAGAGAGGGGGTGTGGGGAAGGGAGAGGGAGGGGAGGGAGAAGAAGGAAAAGGAGAAGGAGAGGGAGGGAGGGAGAGAGACAAACAGAGAGAGGGGGGGGGGGGGGTGCCCCAGTGCCGAAGGAGGTATTCCCTGAATCTATTGCCAGCCGGCGCGCTTTTGGTAGATGGACTGGGTGTGTACTCTTAACTCAACAACATCATAACCATATGTTGGCTCACCGTCATTATGTTAAATATGACTATTTTTGTGTCTAACATACCGAGCTCATGGAGGAGAGGAACGGACGATGTAGAAATGGAGAAGTGTAGAAAGATAATACTAGTAGCTGGTAGCTAGGGAGAGTAAATAACAAGCCAGTAATTTGATTAGCCTATGCCATGAAGACACGTTGACAGATGCTGCAGTGTCCAATATAATGTACTATTTCATACTCCGAGACGCACGGCCTCCCTCTTTCCTACTCTACTTGGTCTTCTTTCACCATTCTCTCTCCATTTCCACTTCTAAAAAAAAAAAAAATACCAAAAGCCATCGATACGAGCCCTCCAGGCGCCTCGTCGCCATATCTGAGTCGAGGCTTGTACACGGCTGCAGGGCGATTAGCCACGGGCTCGGAACAGATGGGGTTCCCTTCGAGAGAGGCAAAGGCGAATTGAAGTGAGAGATGGCGATCTCTCACTTCAATTCGCCTTCACCCTCTCTTTCACCCGAAGCTAGAAGTTGCACTGCTGACGAGAAACATTGATCATGCCCACGTGGTCAGATTGCCGTACAGATTGCACGTGTCTGCTATGTGTTCTTTGTCCTAAGTTTGTGTAGGTTCATTTACGTGTGTGATTTCTTACAGGCTACATGGCTCACCCTTCCCTCGTCGGAATGGCTACCGTCCTCCTCCTCTACATTGTAAAGCAACTTGACGATCGCTTACCTGAAAAAAAAACAGAAACAAGACAATTAATATAAACACCCTGGCAATTTTAATTCTAATAACCTCATAATACAAATATAAATAAATAAATAAATAAATACATAGTCCTGAAACCTTTCCAACTTTTTAGACTTCCTGACTTGCTATCCATCCCGCAGAGGCGATTCCAGACGGTACTACGAGTACATCTCAAGGAAAAGCAAGTACACCCTAAATCCAACTAGCGTACTAATTAAGGGACCATCAGGTCATGAGTTTTCTAAATCTGGAAAGGCACAAACGCCAACACAACAGCACAATGAGACTCGGAAATACCTCGCGAAACCCTCTCGAAAACCCTCTCGAAATCAGAATCTGTCGCTCCAGTCCAATGGCCACGCGCGGTCCCACCGTCGGGGCCGCCGCCGCCTCCGCCGGCTCTAACTCGCCGCCTCGATTAAGAACCCTAGAGAAGGTATCCGGAAGCTCAACTTCCGGTCATTACCTGTGATTATCCAGGAAGATCTCCTCCTCCTCCTCTGTCTTCTTTTTCCCCTTCATCATCTCCTCCTGCTTCATCTCCTCCTCCTCCCTTTTCTGCTTCATTTCCTCCTCCTCCTTCTTCTGCTTCGTCTCCTCCTCCTCCCTTTTCTGCTTCATATCCTCCTCCTCTTCCTTCTCCTTCTCTTTCTCTTTCTCCTTCTCCGTCTCTTTCTCCTCCTCCTCCGATCAGAATCAAGCTCATCCACACCCATTTTTAAACGTGGGGAATGTTACTCAACACCACCTGCAGCATTCTCTTCGCGCAGACGTCTCCTGCCTCTTATCCCTTCTCCCTATCATCAACTTTTTCTTCTCCCCTATATTTCTAAAAACAAAAATTGGAGGACGAACTGTTTCGGCCAGGCTGTGTATCTCTATGTAACTGACTGACCCACAGTTAGCTAGCCTGCCTGTCTGCCTCCTCTAAGCCAGGGCTTGGGAACCCAGAGTAAGGTAAGACTACATCGGTGATTCGTCATTTATTCTGAACAAAGGGAGGGAAGGAGTTAAGACAAATAAACAATCAGAAGGGGAGAACATGGAGGGATCAAGGAGTAATGAGCAAGAAGATGAGAAAGAAACGATAACTAGCAGACGACGAGAGGCAGACGCAACTGCCAGCAGAAAAAGGAAATGAAGGCTGCCTTATCACTAGCAGCAATAGGTCATACGAGAGAGCACTATGATGGCACATGCGCACTGGGAGAGGCGAGAAAACTGGAGTCAAACAAACATTCAAACTGACTTTCTGATACACAGGTAAATTTCGTGCTTTCGGGACGACCCACTACGGGGAGCGCGCCCGTCATTTTCGTCCCCCCCACAGGCGCCTACGACGGGTATGAGACCGACATGTTGCGGGGCGGCGAACGGCAGTAACGGCGCTTGTCTACGGAAGAATTAGCAAAGCAGGCGACGTCAGATGGCGAGGATATTGCTCCTTGGGAACGGTGCTGCGCCGCGCTGCTTGCAGCCGCATGCACGCGAACCATCCACGGCCCTTCCCTCTTCCCTCTTTTCGTATCTCGTCTCTCTCACACACTCATTACCCCATCTCTCTCTTTCACCATCTCCCACCCCATAACCGCGCTCCCTTACAGCTTACTAGTTTCCTCTGGTTGAACCCTCGCAACTTCTCCACTCCTCTCCAGCCCAACGATCCTCCTGTCCTTCATAATGGGCAATCAGGTCCCACAAATCGCCAGTATTGCTCTGCCTTCTTTTCCCAGCAGGTGAGGTGGAGGAGGGCGAAAGAGGGCAGAGCGTGACAAACAGAGCGGGGGCTCTAAAGCAGAGCGTATGTAAAGCAGAGTGAGAGAAAGAAAGAAGAAAGAACGAGAGAGAGAGCGAAAATGTCTTTGGAGAGAGGGAGTGGGAAGGTGAGAGGAGAGAGGGAGAGGGAAGGAGAGGAGAGAGAGGGACATGGAAGGTGAGGGGGGAGAGGGAAAGGGGGAGAAGGTGAGGGGGAGGGCGAGGGAAGGGGAGATTTAGAGATGAAGGAGGTAAGAACAGAGCAGGGGTAAGGATTAGCGCCAGTTGACCCTGTGATCCCTCGCCGGCCGGAGGGGACATGCCTCCCATGGAGACGCTGCGGCGCCTAAACGTTACGGCGCCGATGATTCTTCTTAAGTGCTTTCA
>NC_091579.1:4028935-4034839 GCF_042767895.1 Penaeus vannamei | reverse complement strand
AAAAATGCAAAATGGTGAACTATAATTCACAAACATACATATAGAAGCATACTTAAACCTTACAAATATGAATACATTTCATCCTCAAATCCCTTAAAAACACATTTGGTCTAACATTTGAGTCTTGCGTGGCCTGACCTTCCATATCACATAATTCAGCTAGACTCAAGTCTCAAAGACAAAAGCAAAAATATTCTTGAAATGTCAACAATGGCGTGACTGTTGTAATCAAATGGATGATTATATCTATTTTTAACAATGAATCAAACTTTACAAATGAATCTAGACAATGTGTGACTGCCTGAATATATCAATTCAAGCAGGAAATCCTGCCTGTCAAGGACACATTTCCTTTATTTCACAAATGAATTTTGTTTGATATAGTTTTCTCCCCAAAGGTTGGCTGTTTTTTATATGTAAAAGAAAGCAAGGTGGGTTTTGGGAAAATGTGTATCTTTACTTCAAATCTTTAACAAATATCTGTATGGTTGTTATTTAAAAAAATTCAAAGGCAGACTTCCAGCTTTGTTTAGTTTGCAGCCTGTTACATTATGTATAAAAAAAAGAAAAGAAAAGAAATTAAAAGCAACCTGCCTGTCCTTGTACAAGTTAACTAAAGAGAGAAACAGAGCTAAAGACACACAATCAAAAATTCTGAATTCTAATTCTGTCTTCTCTTCAACAGAATAAATAGTCGCAAATGTCTGTTTTTTCTTCATAGAACTGTGCATTGTACATTCTATAGAATTCTTATAATACAAGACGCACAAAACAAAATAAAATCAAATAATTACATTATGTTCTAGGGCTCTCCTGGGAAATGTAGAACACACATTAGGCCAAAACTACACTATAATCCTTAATTTGAAGGATTGAAAATGTTAATTTTTGTCCCACTCAGATGGGTTGGTAGCCTGAGGTGTCCCCAAAAGGGATAAAACCTCAGACAATAAAAATCATCGTTGAAAGCAACGGTTGGGCAACCAGGGAGTAAGTCGAAAACAAAATTGAAAATCCTGCGTGTTCCAATAATAAACAAGTACCCCCATCAACCCCCTCCTGCTGCAGCCTCCAGCTGCATGTCTCATCATTCCTTTTCAAGTCAGTTGCAGATGGATGTGTTTTTGTCGACTCAGAACAAGTTTTTTTTTTATATTATTATTATTATTTTTTTTTTTATTGATAGAAAGTCTTTGATGATGCTTACTTATCATATTTTGTCGTTGATTACTATAACAAGAAATACTGAAAATGAGGTAAACAACTAATTACATATAAGATAAGATTTATTGGATAGACAATCTATATATACTGCAAAGAAAAAAACTTAAATCACTGTATGGTTCTGCTTTCAATATTTTTTTATTTAGTGTTTTTGTACTTTGTCTTTTTATTCCATGAGAAGAAAGGACAAAGAATGTTAATGGAGGGAATCTGAAGAAACTTTAGATAAAAAAGAAAATGAACATGGGTGTGTGCACATTGTAACAGGAGAGTCAGTTTGAAAATGTGTTTTAAAATGACGAAAGCTTGGAGGAACATACAGAGGTTTAAACATTTATAATGTATCTAGCAGGGACATCTTCACAGGTCCCTACTTTAGCACTTTTCAAAAGACTGAGCTAAACATTACTTTGCCGTCCAAAGAACAGACATACTCATTAAACAATAAAAGTTGAAAAGAAACTCTTTGATTTATTTTCTAGATTGCAACAATACTTCTCACAGAGTAATGGTAATGAAGTCTAAAACAAAAAATAAAGCAACAAAAACAAACAAAAATCTGCTGAATACTGCAGTGCCATTGCCAAAACTCCATATTGAACTATCAATGTGCAACATTTTACTGCAAAGTTATAAAAACCAAGTGACCATTATAATCTGAAATTATCATTGTATACTTATTCAAAGTTTAGAGTACCCATGGTTGCAGGAGCATATCTGTGTTCCCTGGTCCCTATGTTCCATGGCCCCTATGTCCCCAAGGACCTTCTTCCTTCATACCAAGGCCTAAGAAAGCTGAACTCCAAGCCCTCTTCACAGGTGATTGTGGTTTGCTCAGTAAGTGGCCAGATCATCTCAGATCCTGTTGCGGAGTGGGAGCGTTGGGCTGAGTATTTTAAGCTGTTGTACCAGGTTGATTCACCAACAGTTAACTTGGATGAGGGTAGTGCCGAGATTCCAATGCCAGAACCGCCCATCTGTGAGAATCCACCTTCCCTAACTGAAGTTAGGGCAGCAATCTCCAAGCTGAAGTGTGGTAAAGCAGTGGGTATCTGCAGCATCCTAGCTGAACTGCTAAAGGCTGGTGGTGAACCTATGGGGTGAGGGTTGCATGTTGTCCTTGCTGCCAACTGGCAGTCCGGTATCATTTCCCCTGACCTGTTGAGGGGTGTGGTCATCCCTCTCTAGAAAGGGAAGGGATATCGATGAGACTGTAGCAATCACCAAAGCATCTTCACAGGTGAATGCGGTTTGCTTAGTAAGTGGCCATACTGTCTCAAATCATGTTGCTGCACAGGAGTATTGGGCTAAGTATTTTGAGCTGTTGTACCAGGTTGATTCACCAACAGTTAACTTGGAAACGGGTAGTGCTGAGATTACGTTGCCGGACCCACCCAACAGCGAGGATCCATCTTCCCTAACTTAAGTTAGGGGGGTGATCTTCAAGCTGAAGAGTGGTAAAGTAGTATGTGCAGCATCCTAGCTGAACTGTTAAGGCTGGTGGTGAACCTATGATGCAGGGGTTCCATGCAGTCCTGGCTGACATCTGGCAGTCTGGTACCATTTCCCCCTGGCCTGTTGAGGGGTGTGGTCATCACCATGGCATAGCACTCCTCAGTTTACCAGGCAAGGTTCTTACCCACATCCTTCTTAGACGTAGCAGAGACCACCTGCTGAAGCACCAGAGACCGGAACAATCTTTATTCACTCCTGGTAAGTCCACAATAGATCGTATCCGGTTTCTTTGAGTCAATGTAGAATGCCACTGTGAGTTCAGGTGTGGGCTACTTGCAGCCTACATTGACCTCAAGAAGGTGTCCAGTGCATCTGGAGTCACTCTGAGATATACTGAGATAGTGAGGAATTCCAACAAGGATTATTGGACTAATAGCAAGCAAGCCTGTATACTGGTACTGAAAGTGCTGTAAAGTGTGGAGGGGGCCTGTAAAGCTTTTCCTATTAGTTCAGTAGTGAGGCAAGGCTGTGTCCTTGGGCCAATACTTTTCAACACTTAAATGGACTGGATACAGGGCAGCACTACTGTCTAAAGCCAGAAATGTTTTCTTTTCGGTATTGCATTCATTCTAGGTTATTCCTAAGACAGTGAAGAAGAAAAAGACCTTAATAACTATCACAGTTTGATTTCTGAGGCCACCAAGTACCCCAAATCACAAAATAAGTGATAAATACAACGATCCACAATAGACCGACCAAATGAAACGAAGGAAAATTGACAGTTCGGTCTTTCGATACATAAAGGTATTTGGTTTATTGTTTAGAGTATGGACGTAGCTCTATCTTGTTGTACATACTGAGGTGAAGAAAATGTGTCCTGGGGGGCTGTTGGGAGACCCCATCAACCTTCCCCTTGGGCACACCTATTCACGGTACTATAAATTGTTAGTTTAGGTTGGGTTATGGGTCGGGACATTTTTGGGGGTTTGGAAGGTGTAAAACCCTGTAGAATTTTGGCGCATTAGTGCATAGACTTTCAAAGGTGGCAGGCATGTCCGTAGAATTTCATTGGTCGAGTTTTAGCATTTTTTGTGCTAGTTTTACGCATATCTGTTTGATATTCTTCTTATTTAATTCTTTTTTACCCCAAAATTTCCCTGATATACTTCCTCCCGTGCTATCGGGACTTCACACATCAAGATCGTCGGCTACAGAAATGATCATCAGATTCTTTCTTGTCACATGAGAATAAATCTGATAATATAAATATTGACTGGAAAGTCCCAATTGTCATAATTGAAAAAATAACCTATACTAGCATCGCAGACGGTGAGAAGAATCCAACAATACTGAAATTGATGCAATTAGTTAGGCAGACATATTCCAAAAGATTGCCTAATATTTTTCGTCTACAGGAGGGCTGGCAGAAAATTGACCTGTACCCATCCATTGATGCTAACCAATAACTGATAATTATACTGTCCTGTGCACAGAAATCTTACATTTCATACTGGATTGCAGAGGATCATTTGCAACCTGCACTGAAAATCAAAAACAGGTAACTATTAACGATGTTTCGGCAGCCCCACGCAAACTCCTCCATTCCTTAACAAGTAATCTAAACGACAAATTGACAGACACAGACTCATAAATCAGCCGAGCCCACGCAAAGAAAACCCTGCGTGAATATGAATGAACCCCAGTGCAGCTGACATAAACCCTAGTGCAGTTGACATAGAGAGCGTCTCTGTGGAATGTTTTTCACGGCCCAACCCACCTCCCTCCTCTCCTCACCTCCTCCCGGCTCCCTTCCTTCTTACCGTTAACCTCTCTCTTACCTTATCTTAGCTGCGTGGGGAGCTGCCGCAAAGATATGTCCTGTCTGGATTTACTAACTACTGCTTCATGGAGATGAAAGGTCGGCCGAAAGATTCATTCGCACTCTGAACACAAAAGCACAATCCAAGACAATATAGGAACGGAGGATGTGAAAGCTCCCGTTCTTACCATTGGGGGAAAATGGCTGCCTGAAGGAGCTCACTAGCGCCATCTGTCGAATCGATGCAATACTCCCATCCAATTGTAGGATTTAGTTTGTCTGATTTTATTTCAACACTTTCTATTTTTCTTCATGGTGATACATGCTTAGAAGCTACCACTTAACACGATTTTCCCTTTTCCTTACTTAAAGAAGGTGGAAAAACAGAAAAATGTAAACAAACAGACGAAAGCATAACTATGAGCGCCATCTATTAACTAAGCGAAAAACTATTATATCATCTCTGGTCAAGGGCTGACAGTATTTCTGCCGTTCTCTAAAAGTCAGATGATAAAGAAAACGAATATAAATACTAAAATTGGACCATACACTATCATAAACGTTTAAATACTAGATTACAATTACAGTGCGTAGAGCACGAACCCAGGACCATCCGTAGGATCAGAGTATGATGATTACAAGATTCCCTGTGTTACTTTCTTGTTTATTGCACTGCATAAAACATAACAATAATACATTACCAAGCCAATAATGTAACATTCAACAACATAAAATGCACCCTCATCTCTTTATAGAAATGTATTAGATGTATAACATAAGAAAATGCGACATCGAACCTGTAAACTTGATTTATCTTAAATGTATACGACTATTCATTGTGAGTGATGTAGGGCTAACGGTTTAAAGTCATTCTATGTTACTGTGGCTCTACCTTTGGTGATGCCCAGCTAAAAGACCCAGCTGACGTGACATCGAATGAAATTTCCGCCGCGACGACGTTCGGTCTGCCACATCATATTGACCTGAACATGATGGTTTCAGCAATTTTCATGTTTAATTTACTTGAACATGGGAAAATATCTCAATATTGTTTAAAACACTTTTCTTTTACATCAACAATCTGTAGTCAATAACAAAAATACGACATTCGGAAAAAAAACTCCGTCGGTCGTCTTTTGTTTCCGTTTAGCAGACGAATTTCCGTTGAATTCCAGCCCGCTCCGGTCTTTGCTCTAAATTTAAGTCCGGGATGACATGAAGCATTGTGTATATTAGAGTATTACCAGGATAATGCTCTTCTCTTTAGACAGTAAAACATGTTCCAGTATCGAAGTCTACTCACGGTCCTTGCGTAATAGTAATTGCTTATGTTATTAGAAGTAACGTTAGCACAATGCAGTGGTGAACTGAAAACAAGTATACAGTAATCATCAGTTCGTAATTAT
>NC_091579.1:4003935-4021435 GCF_042767895.1 Penaeus vannamei | reverse complement strand
CACTACGTCCTAAGGAAGCTGATGCTTGCACTGACGAACTCTTGGTCCACTGGCCTTCTAGTAAGATCCTTCCCATGGTATCATAAGCTGGCCATATTTACAGCAGGTTCCTACTTTTGTGCTGTTTTGGATATCCTTGGTCCAACTGCTAGGTTCAGTCCATGAAGCAGATCATATACACACGGGGCAAGATAGTAAGAGTAAAAGAAAGGCAACAGTAGAGTAGATAAGAGAAATGACAATGGGAATCTGTCAGGATCTATTTGAACCACTTGGCCTCATATAAAGAAAGAAAAGTATGTAAAATAAGAACTGTGTATCATTAACTATTTGCTTGTCACGACTGGCAAAATCTTGGGCAAAGGATTTACGACATCAATCTTTACACCTACAACTATGACAACAAAATACCCTATTAATGAAAGGTTTAAAGTGTCTTTTGTTCTGTGTGCATTAGGGAATGAGTAAGTCTAAGTGTGAATGAAAGAGAAAGAAAGTAAAAGTGAAAGCAAGCCTTTGTGAAAGTGAGCTCACAAAAAAATTATTCCAAACACGAAGATTAATGTTCACTTTTACAATAATGCTATAATTATAAAATGACATTAATACAATATTACTTGAACTAATTACTTAATGAATGATTTTTGTTTTTGTAGGCTAGAGTTGGCAAATACTGTCTTCTCACAATAATGTGACGTAAGGTCAAAGAAAGAGAATGAGAACACAAAAGTTTCTGCACAACACATTTACCTAGCAAAACCAATATGTGACTAAAAATATTTTTTATATACATATCATGACATGGTCACGTCATCCGTCATTTTATACTATATAAAAATACTAATTATAGCAACAAGTCAGTAGAACTTTTACATCCTGATCACTAAATCTAACAACATCCAATTAGTATATAATGAATGAATAAATGTGGGTATGAGTGAGTGAGTGAGTGTGCATGTGTGAACTTTTCTCAATAACCTAAAAAGACATGAACAATACTAAAAACTTACAGTTGAGTAATATTCCCCCAAGGAATCTGCAATTTCTCTTGTAGTTATAACAGCTCCCATTGGGTGACCATTTCCTAAAGGCTTGCCAATGCAAACTATGTCAGGAATTACACCATAATGCTGTAATAATGTTTAAAAAGAATTATATTAGCAAAGACTTTACAGGGCACGCCTTTTATATTCTTTAATATCTTGCAATATATATAACCAATTATAAACACAGACACAGATACACACATATACACAAGACCACAAACTCTGAGGCTGGACAGTCAGGCATAGAAATAATGTGATTATTTTCTTCACATCAAAATTGGTTTGTGCCTTTAAAAATATTATGATCATCTACACATCATAAATAGTCTTACTTCATCAAAATAAGAACTATTTCTATTTCACTCAAGAATTATTGTGATTATTTTTTGGTTTGTGCCTTCAATGCAGCCAAGCATTGCTTGGCTGCAGTTGTCAAATCTTTTTCTTCCAGAGACACCTGTTGTAGATAAAAGTCAATCTTTGCTATTATGTTTTGTAATCTGAAGTCAATATATTATGACATCCTTTCCTCAATCAGTTTTCTTTCCCATAATAGATGTTTGTTATTTCAACCAATCACAGTCATTATTAAAGACTGACCTCTCCACTCATGAAACACTACATACTATGCAAGTATTGCCAAGTGAAAATTGTCACCTCCAGCCTTGTGGTGTACCAGTTGGAAGTGTGGGGAACTGTATATGCCATCCCTGGAGGCAATTGATTGAGAAAATATGAAGAAAGGCACAGAAAGGAGAGGAAAGAAAAGAGTTTGGAGGTTTGTAAACACTCAATCATAAACAAACACATCTTTAACCATCTCAGTAATCCAATCTATTATCATATTGCCATTCACTAGATAGCAAAAAAGTTAGCACAATACCTCAAATGCCCAGAAGTATTCTCCTGTTCTTCCTAGCCCAGTCTGTACCTCATCTGCAATGCAAACACCTCCAATTTCATGGATCAAACTGAAAGCAAATAAAAATCGGAAAATATAGTTGAATGGAAAGTATTTAACCCTTAATCACTTTACAGCATAATAAAATCTGAAGGTAGAACAACTTTAATCCAAGATGTAAAAGATTTTCAATTTTGATATATGTGGCAACAAAATTTCACCAAGAGCATAATCTCAATAAATATAACTCAACTCTTTATTTTCAAGGCTCTATATCAAGTTCTCTTGACTGGTATTTTAATCTTCATCCATCCATTCTCATTTACTGACTTCTGCTTTGGTTTCTCCTATCAGAAAGCAATACAAGCCATCACTTAATACTCAGCTAAAACATATTAGTCTCCATAATTCCATTAAATATATCCTGAATTTCCATTTATACCTTGACTGTACGTATCACTTTGCTTAAACTTTAGAACATTTTATAACCACCTACTTATATAAGAGTCTGAAGTAATTTCTTGGAGGGACAATGACGCCACAATTGACCACTATTGATTCTGAGACAAAACATGCTATTTTTCTGTTACTTCTACTGGCCTGGTGAATGATATGTTCTGCTTCTTTCACATATTTCTCAGCTGTAAAAAAAAAAGATAACTATCAAAAAGTAATTCCAGGAGAACATGTTCTCAATAATATTCAGAATAGATTAAGGTTGGTGTGGTGTGCATGTGTATAATATAACTGGCAATTGCAAGATATATCTGTAAGCAAGTAATTGCAGTACAAATATACACTGACAAAATGTCAGTGTTTATTTGTACTGCAAATGTGCTCAAATAATAGAACTCTTCCTTTTTGTTTCAGCAGATAATATAGTTTAGGAGTCAGCATCACATTTAATATGACAAAGGAACTGTTTGCATGCCAAGACATATGGTGCTCACATAGTAGCTACTTCAGCTTAAATAAGTTTCACCACATAGTTAACAGATGATGCAATATCAAATGATGGTAAATAATCACTGACAATGAGTGACATTTTATCATATGTGTTTATGTACCAATCATGGACATGGGACAAATCTCACTCTGGGAGACCCTATAAAAACCTAAAGGACTTTCAAATTCACCTTGAAACAAGTGGAAGCTGAGCACATATATATATATGTATATGTATATATATACATATATATATGTATGTATAAATATATGTATATATATATATATATATGTATATATATACATTATATATATATATATATATATATATATATATATATATATATATATATATATATATGTATATGTATATGTATATGTATATGTATATGTATATGTATATGTATATGTATATGTATGTATATGTATGTATATGTATGTATATGTATGTATATGTATATGTATATGTATATGTATATGTATATGTATATGTATATAAATATATATATATATATATAAATATATATATATATATATATATATATATATATATACATATACACAAGTATTATATATACATTATATATACATAATATTAACATACAAGTATTAACTTTGGGTCATTCAAAAGTAACTACACAGTTGTCAAAAAATTAATTAAAATGAAGTAGCATTTCTTGGACCCACAAAACAATGCCCCTCTTTTGGCCCTCTCCCTATCAGATTGTAATGATCTGCAGTGGTTTAGCCTCAACTGTGAAGCTCCAAACCCTTTGGGTGTTGGAATACCATGGCAGTAGTCTTCAGCATCCATGGTTTATTTTTCATATAAATTTTACAAGGAAATAGATGTTTTTCTATCTTTTCTACATGGAAATAGGTGTTTTTCTAGTTTTTTTTCCTACAAGGAAATAGGTGTTTTTATTTTTTTTTTCTAGTGTTTAAAAAAGTTTTTCCCCATAGAAACAGCATTTCTATCATATTGTTGCAAATCCTCCCTGCAACTACATGGCATGGGTGAGAGAAAGATGGCACTTCACTATTTTTCCATTATTCTACTCTATAAATCATGGCACTACTATGAGAATCACAGGCAGTGCTGGTCATTAACGCTTGCAATGTCTTCCTTTCTGTCGTATATAACTGGACATAACACACATTTAAGTCGACAACATAGTATGGCTATAGGAAGGTGGCATGAGGCTGGCTAGGGCGTGACAATCTTCATGTGCGCTGAAAAATACAGTCTCTCCAGCACCACATGCATGCATGCATGCATGCATCCATGTCCATCAGTCTGCCCTCAATTCCCCCACTTTCATGCCTCTCCCCCCCCCCCCCCCAAAAAAAAAAAAAAAAAAAAAACAATAACAACATCCACATCAAGATGTGCAAACAGCTTTCACAATATTTTGTCTGAAAATAAAATGTCTGCATTGCAATATATTTTATTGACTTTCAAAAGAGGGGTATATATTACCCCACAACAATTGTTGTGTCACATTACCACACAATACTATTCTAGGGTTAAAGGAAACAGTGACACAATAAGATGGGAAACACTTCTGGATTGAAATAAACTCTTTTGAAAATACAACAAAAATATATCTTTGTATCTAACAATTCTTCCCATTTCTCCTCAGAACAATCAATCTATAAAAAAGTGGCAGTGAGGGAAAAAATAAAACAAATGGCATAATCCCTCATTTTCGTACCTGCTCTTACATCATCCTCTCGGTAAATGCCACGATATGTGTCTGGACATGGAATGACGTGAACAAATTCTTTCTTCCCCAGTGGCATTTGTTTGAACATCTTCGGACTAATATCGATCAAGTTTCCTAGGTTCCCGTGGTAGGCACTAAAAAGAAATAATAATATATTAATTAATTTAGGGAATAAGACATACATGCCCACCTGATTCTATGCATTCAAGATCTATCTAACAACACTCACTTTATAGCTTCAAATTACAACTAAGCAGATATGCTAGGGGTTAAGGAATACTGTGCCTATCACTACCCATTAGCATGCTCCTTTATATCTGAAATAGAAAGTTACTTCTCCACTTACAACTTCATTTAGTCACAGGGTTGGTATTAGGTTCTTCAGTATCTTATATATGTATATTCTCTGTCCTTAAGGTCTGATGCAAATGCATGACCAAGCAACAGGCTTGATAGATCAAAAATCACTTCAGTGTAATAATAGTCAGGCAAAATTGCAATATACATATTACCATAACGAAAAATAAACTCATCTACTCATTGCTGCAGCCAGCCTGAATCAACAAGTAATTTCATTCTGCAACTGGGGAATGGTTGGTTAATGGTTTAAACAAATAAAAGTGCTAGATATCAAAGGTCATACAGCACAATGGTAAAGTATTGTGGTGAGAGGGTGTTTGTTCCTTCATTAGGACAAATTGTATTTTATTTCAATGGTCCTACAGCACTATAAGAGAGCATGGTAGTAAAAGGGTAAAAGGTAGGCAGTAAATGGGGTAGGATAGGGACTGAGAGAAAGGGGGGTTAAGGACAAAGGGTGATTAAATCAAATGGAGGGTATCTATGTGTTTGAGGAAGGAGAACAAGTCAATTGAAAAGGTGATGAATTCCATGAGGATATCCAACAAGTTGGGGGTTTGGGGAAGAGAGGACAAGTGAGGGAAAGCAGGGGTATGGGCTGCAGTAAAGAGGGGGCAGGATAGTAGGTTATTTGGGACTGAAAGGGGAACATTGCATGAGGAGTATGGATGTGGGTTGGATCATGAAATGAGGTAAGAATGTGTGAGGCAGGTGTGACCTATTTGTAAATAGGTAAGATGCAAATGGGTGAAGATCATATTTTCTCCAAGTAGGTTTACACTTCCATTACAAAAGATTTTTAGCTCTTCTGCCAACTTCTGCCCACCAGAATTATCAATGGATGTCAAGTTTATGTTCAGTGATTTCTCGTGTTGTTGTTTACTGCTTCTATTCTCCAAACTATTTCTTTCTATCGTATGGCAGGTTATCTTTATTCCTTTTTTCTAACATTCCTGTCTTTCAGTTTTCATGTACTTTCACCCTTTTGAAAGGTGACTGAGGTTCAAGGAGGATGATTAGTTAGGTTAGTGTGCGGTATCAGACACTATCATGCAAAGTAGTGGAGTTAGCTAGCAGTGCTCAAACGAAGGGACAGTAACAGCATGCAGGAATACAGATTACCCATAGCTGATTTTATGTTTATCCTGTAAATCAGACACCTATTAGCCAAGATGCAAAGTTGTCTAGCTGGTGGCTCATGAGAATGACCTCCCTCAAAAGTAGAGAAACCACAATCACAAGCCAGTCACAACTTGTCAGTAGTGTTCAAGTTAGGGTGGAAGATTGTGCACAGAATTACCTGGCTAGGAGACTTATTTTGAACTGCCATCTGCTGGAATATGTGCATTTGATATTGACACATTGGCACACTACTTGGCTTAACAATTTATATGCTTTCCTTCCTTGCTCTGTGCAGCCACACTGCTCAGCTTGATAGCTGTCTCCTGGTTGTACCACAATAACCAACTGGCACACAAGGTTTCCATTGTGTACCATATCTATTTTACGGACTTACACATAATCACACACAAATGTATAAACACAGAGAACTCTTTCACTTTGTCTTGTGGGGTATCATTTAGTACCTATATCAGTTACATGCTTTATGAGTAGTTGTAGCACAGAAAGCAGAGAGATATTTTTGAAAGCAAACCATTTTGCATTCTATGAGACTTTGTTAACCCATTCCAAAGTGACATCCTGTTATATCCTGGCAAAATCCCATGACAGTATGAGTTTGGATTGCAACATGACAACTCGCTAGGCATGTAGCAGCATGTGCTAATGTACCTGAGCATCATCAAATTTAATGAAAATTTTACCCACAGTGAATTGGTAAATGTATGATAATGCTGAGTAGGATGATGTATCATCTTTTGCTTCATACTCCATTTAAAAGTACTTTCTGGATACATTTTCTTTATTTTTATGGGGGGGAAGACAGGATATTCTTGTAATTATCTACATCTTGGCTCCCTTTTTAAATCCAATAACAGGAATATAAGTTGCAGTTGGATATTTTAACTCTAAAAATTGTTAATCCTTCTAGCTTGGCTGTCCCCTTAAGTCCAAATAAAGAGTGACTTTTTGTTTCATTAAGGTAAATTTTGGTTACCGATACTCCAAGAGCTTGATTTTACAAACCAGTCATACATCATTATTTTCTGCACAGTGTATGATCAAGGAGAAAAGGTTATAATAGTTGCCCTATGCACAAAAATGAAATTGAATAAATTATCAAAAATATGTAAATAAATATGTATAAACTAATATAAAAAAATTGATTTTATAATACAAAGTGTATCTATGCATAAATATATGAATAAATGTTGAAAAGACCAGTTGCTGACTTAAAAATGTAACAGTATGGGATATAAAGATGGTATGAGTATGGGGATCTGGCAGTATGAAATATGCCACACTACTAGAATTACTGTTCCCTACCCACTACCTTCCACTCACAACAAAGTGGCTCGAAACACTGTATAACTGCCTCAGGGAGAGGAGAACCTCCAAGGGGGAATGTGGGTACAGGGGTGGTATTATGCTATGGCCAGCGGAAACTTTCAAAACAAGATCAAGTTAGTGCACAGACATCAGTCACAGCCAATATCAGCCTGCCAATATATAACAGCTTATGCTCAGTCATGGTGAACATACACAATGCAGCAAGCCAGAGTCATGGAGAACAGCCTTTGAGGAAAATAACCACCAAGTAAAAAATCTTTTAATTTCTTCCTTCATGGTTCTATTGCATATTAAGTCATAAAAGCTTAACAGAGAAAGCATTACCCTATTTGATCTACATTAAATTTCAGAAATTCATAGACACAACATTTCTTCATTTGAGATATACACATTTTCATATTCATAAATAAAGATTTTTTTCCCATATGATCAAACATTAGAGCCACCACCCTCAAGTATTCTCAGAGGATTGGGTTTAACCTATTAACCCCAAGTCGCCAGGCATGGCATGTACGTACATGCCATTGCCCATTGTGTGTGTTGAATTTAGTAATTGTTCTTACATATAGATGGCTCCACAAGTACTGTCACCATGAGCCAATTACACGAACTACCTGTCTAACCTGTTTATCCTTTTTCTTGATTTTTTATATTCTCTAATATCTAATACTGCTGTTAATTATATTTTTTTCCGCTTTTTCAAAAAAAATTACGTAGCAAGATCTACTAATTGACTCCTTTGTGGCTCAGCACTGGCAGAGCTATCTATGTTTAGAAACATTTAACCAAGCATTGCCAAAGGGAATGCAACATTTCTCCATCGACATTGGGTTAAAGAATTGGGAAAATCTCCAGTCATTCATTTTTTAACAAGAAAGGATAAATTCAACGAAACTGCTATGAAGTTGATTATAACTCTTAGTCATAATCAATACTGATTGTATGAAGAATACACATTTATTTTCTTGAACCTCCTTCTGCATGGGAATCCTAAATTGTAATTTAGCAATGTTTTGAATTCATTTAAAGGAAAAGAAAATCAATTTCTAGTGAATCATTTTATTTAAAGTGTATGTACATTTTTACATGACACAGACTGAGGGCATGAATTTGATAAAATCCTCGAAGAATGACTAATGGAAAAAAAAAATCTTTTATAAAATTTATGTGAAAAAAAATCATGATAACCATTATTCACAAAACTATACAGTTTCCCATAGTCTTTCTTTTGAAAAGCAAACTGAGATGGTACAATCAATGAGATATCTAGTTTTTTTTAGAAGGAAGGGGATATATTTGATAAAATCATCATAAAAATACATAAGTCTTACAGTTCTCAAGGCCCACATCCCTCATCAAGTTCCAGTAACCATTCATAGGTATCCATTATCAAGACTTATGGGATGATTTCCCTGCCACCCATGAAACTAGGCAGGCTGGGAAGGTGTCAACAAGCTATGGGCATGGAAAAGGGAAAACACACCTTGCCTGTTAACCAGTAGTCACCAATCCTGCATGACATGTGGGGGGTGCACTATCTCCATGTCATGCGGACACTATGACCTGGAAGGAAGGTCGTGTACTTGTATGACGGGGGTGACTCAATGTCAGGTGGACACCGTGTCGCAGACACCATGTTGCGCGAGTTGTCCTCACAAAACCTGGTTGTCCGCTGATTTTACCTGCCCAAATTACTCATTGCATTGCATTGACACTGCGAACAGCGTTCCTTTGAGCTGTGTGTCTCATTCCTAGTTATCTTGCTTTATTAAATATTACTCAAGGACTGATATATCATGCAACATGGAGAACTCTACGGAGTTTCAATGACCACCCTACCCCGAGCTTGATGTTTCATCGTACGAAGGACTGAGTGACGATTAACCTCCTCTACTTTCTCTAGGCAACGTCCCCAAGGACGACAAAGTTCTCTGGGGATATGATGACAACTTGTGGTGGTAGGGTTCACACCATTAATGGGAAATTGTGAAGTGGAAAAACCCATCCACAGACAACCTGCTGTTCCTGGGAAGGCTGAGGTTGAGGAGATACTAGCAGCCATGAAGGAACATGCTTCCTCAGCAGCAGAGCCCATCGCACATATTGTAAACATTCGAAGTCAGCTGGGCTCATCTGAGACCAATTGTAGTCGTTGTCAAGAGGATCAAATCACGTATTGCAAAATTATAAACTTATATCCTTGTAGATTTGCAATATCTGGAGCAAATAGGCAAAGTAATGGTGATCCCCACTGGTCTGTTGACATTGAACCGCAACGTACTGGCATAAAAGGCAATTCAACACATTGTCCCTGCAAAATTTTATCCATTTGCAAAACAGAAGCTGTGTTGCACCGCAATGTGGCAACATTACTTTCGCTACATAGTTTCCCTGTGACATAGTATCCTAAAACCATGTGGGGCACAGCATGCAGGTGGCAGGTTCTCTAACTTACCACCCATTCTTGTGTTGAACAAGTTCTTCTCAGTGACAGGTATAGCTAAAGCAGTCGCGATATATATGCCTATGATGTGTAAATACGTCATGACACACAGCAGGTGGGCCAGCTGTACACAGCTTAGGCCTAGTCACGAAGTCTAGACCGTTGCGTGATATTACATTACAAATGAGTCAGGCCCTGTCATCATAAGATTAACCCACTGGCTGCTGTATTTTGCAATATGGTATGTAATCCCGTAACATTATTTATTTTGGACATAGGCGGTGCATGGGACCGTGCTGCAGAGTGCGTGATGTTGCAGTGCTGCTTTCCCTCCTTTACGCATATATGTTTGTATGTGTATATATGTGAATGTACATATAAACCTTTGCAAATACATGAAAGCATGCAAACATATGTAAATGCGCTCAGAAAGAGTGGAGGGCCTGATTTTAGCACATGCTGAAAGCATTCAATTCCTGTGGTGGGTAACACCCCATCACCCATGCAGGCCCTGGGAAGCAGGCCTGGGCCCTTGAAGGCCGCTCAGGGGACACCAACTAGAGGCTAATATTCCTTGCTCCGCTTGACTCCCAGACCGCGTGGCCACTTGTTGCTCCAAGAATGTGTCCTTACACCTATACATATCGGCAGTAACAAGGGCTGGCTACTGGGTAGAGATGTCATCCGAAGTCAATATAGGGCAACATTGGTTAATATTGTCATCACATAACTTGACTTTGCTAAAGAGGTTTCTATCCTGTCAGAATCTATTTGTGACCCTTATGGTGGGATTAGCAATCTCCTACACCAACACCAAGAACATTTCTTCCTGGTGTAATTCAAAAGAACTAAACCAATGCCCGATATTGCCAGTTTTGGTGTAAAGTTGCAAAATCTAGACTCTACCTTAGACCTTGCTGCCATAACTTGATGCTTCTTGCAACAGGTGTATTGTTGGCAGGACCAAGTCTCCAATCTGTTACAGGTTATGACCAGTTCTATCTCCAACAGTCAAAAATTTAAATTACTACTGCACTCCTCTTTTCTGCTTTGGTTTTCCTTTACTTAACTATAAATAAAAAAAGTAATATCATCTTAACACAATGGTACCAGATACATGCACTGCATAGGGGTTTTGTGTCATTTAGTCATTAAGGAGTCAGTTACCTGAATATTCAAGAGATTTTTTTTTCACATATGACCTGTTTCTTATACTAGCATTAACAATAATCATACCACCCAAATGCATCTACATTCTCACATTTACCAATTTGCAGTCCTATTCCACTGTGTTGGCAACCCTGCTCTCCTGCACAATGCGCTCATCATTCATTCTTTAGACAATGAAAAGTGTGGTTTTTCGTAACAGTGCTTTTGCCCAGCGGTTTTCCCGTATTCTGTCATATTTGACTTTGCTGAACTATATTGATGTGCAAATGATTATTGCAGAGGCTTAGACAGAGCCTCCTGCTGCCTGGAATGTTTAATGGCTGATTGGCCAGTGATAGACAAACCCAACATGGTCACTTCACCCGGGTTTTGATCATCTTCATCTACTGATCCACATGCTATCAGGAGAATCTGCATGGTTCCAGGCTACAGGTGAGCTTATGATAGTGCCTTCAATGCTCCTCATTATGTATGTATTGGTATTTGTACTGTTAAGAGTAGGTGCTGAGTGGAGCTCCGAGCTGGTTCATAGTGCCTTCGAGTACCAGCAGGCTTTGAAACGGAAATGAGACTCCAAAGTCAAAAGAAGGCCTCACAGTCTGTTGGTAAGTTAACTAAATCTTCATTAGGCTTTTCACATGACACCATTCAGCCCGGCTCAGTGGGATCAGATGACTCCATCTCTCAATCCTCCTACCTATGTGGTTCCTGTGGAGATGAACAAAAAATTTCAGTGACAGTATACATCCTTCTCTGTTATAGTGTCTGACATGTTAGCACAGCATCAAGAGATTCATCTAGCTGCTTAATGGTCCTCTTTTGCTGTATAGTCCTTGCTCTCAGCTTAAGTTCCAGTCAAGTCCAGTTCCAGCCCCTCTCACAATCTTGGCATCAGGCGGGGGTAGCCTGGGGTAAGTGAGGTCCAATTACAGCTAAGGTTTAGTAGTCCTTTTTGGACTCTCACTCTATGGTTAAATGTCTATCTTCATTTAAGGAGACTCCATGGAGGGCTAAGAGGTCATGTCCAGAGGTGGGGGGAAATCTGGCATCAAGTACGTCCAGGATTTCCTCCAGGATGTGACCAGGATGGGGACAGACAGGTGTCTAGAAACCCAATTCCCTATCCTCAGGCCCAGGGTGATGGCCAGGCTATGAGATTCCAGTTAAAAGAAATATATATATCTTTTTAAATTTCAAATCTTGGGCATGAATACCAATCAAAGCCCACACAGCCACAGGGAGGAAAAATGTATATCAAGCATAGTCTCCTCCCTCAGTCCACAGAACACACAGGAATGTCAGGCCATATGCAGCTTTTCTAGTGCCCTTTTCCACCAGTTCCAGATCCATGTCATGGAGCACACAGGAATATCAGGTCACACGGCAGCCATTCCTAGTGCCCATTTCCACCAGGTCCAGACCCATATTGTCCTGCAACAAAAGTAAGCTTCTGACAGCAGGGTTCTTGGACATTCCAGGTAGGAAAAAATTCATAATCTCCCATTCAGTAGTAATTTTACATTAACAGTAGTTGTGAAGAGAGATGACTATAGCACAGTCAACTGTTGATACATACAAGTCTGCAACACCAGGCATGTATCGTGCAACTACAGCACAACCTGAGGAGATACACCAGGCAAACATCGACTCGCAAGAATTTATCACAAGTAATTTCACCACTCCTTACCTTCCAGTTCATGCTTTACACCGAGTCACTCCTTTGCACAGTCACATAGGGAACATGCATTTCACTGGAACACCTGAAGTCTTAATTGAGAAACTCTTTAAGGGAAGAGCATGGAATGAGGGACATATCAAAATCAAAGGGCCTCATATGAATTTGAACAAGATGCTAACATATATCACCTAATGCTTCCCTGTGGTACAGGTATAAAACGGAACCAAATGGGGAACACAGGCAGCAGGAGGACGTCAATTATATTAGATTCACCAGGGTTCGGCTAATGGTTTTATACCCCATGAATGCAGCTACCCAAGCACTCATTCATGCCAACGAGTTGTTTAACAGCATAATTATGGCCATGGTAGAAATGACTATAGATATTGCCTTTACATTAGCCAACATAAAGGCCATGAGACTTAAATCCATACTATCACATCTCCCACCAACTTACAAATCTTTTACTAAGTTGGACCTGAGGATGTCATCTATAGATTAAGGTTTGCTCTTTGGAGAGAATAAGGTAAAGGAAGCACTCAAGATGACATATAAGACTGCTGCTATCTCCTTCCAGCAGGTGGTGGCCAGAGCTCTAGTTAAGCCATATTCAACACCAAGTACTTTACTGGTGGAACTGGGTTCCAATACCTTGTTTCAGGTGCTTATACCACTCATTAGGCCTAACTTATCCTTTCATTATCCAGCCCTGTTTTCACAGAAAAGGACAACACAACAGAGTCAAGACCAGGTCCTTCCTCTCCCCTAAGAGGATTATGGACAAGTTAGTTTTTTTCGCAAGTGAAACAGCGAATAACTGCGGACAGAATAGCAGGGAGAGTGGATGAACATAGGCACAGAGGACTAGGTCCTTTCTGTTCTCAAAGAAGAATACAAGATTCCTTTCTCCACCCTACTTCCTCTCACATCAGAGCCACTAGTTTCTGAGACATATTCTCCAGATTACAAAAAGTGCAAGGCATTGGACTGAAATCCAGCTTATGGAGATAAAAGGGTGCAATAGAAGCTGCATCAATGACACCAAGGTTCTACAGCCACCTGTTTGTACAACCAAAGTAAATGGAGGTTATCAACATATATTGGATCTTTCTGTCCTAAACATGTAGGTACACACAACCAAATTTGGTATGGAAACAGTGAGAACAATAATGTTAGCTATATGAAAGGGCGGCTGAATGGTTTCCATTGACCTTAAATGCTTACTTCCAGGTGCTGAGAATTAAATTAGATGCAAATACCTTAGATTCCCCTAGAAGAACCAATTTTTTTCAGTTTCGGGCTCTCTGTTTCAGCCTCTCTACAGCTCCGTAAGTTTTTACGAGAATAATGGCTCCTGCTTTAGAGGCTTTTCATTGCTAGGGATTTTGCATCTTCAGATACTTACACAACAGGCATATTCTAGCTGCCTCGCTACAGGACCCCCAGACAATAAAGACTACTACTGTCTACTACATTAGAATCGCCAATTCAAAGTCAAGGAGGTTTTCCATACGCTTAACACCACATCTTCCAAACCTCTTTCATGTCTTAGGAACTCACCAAATGGTGAGTGGCAAATTTTAATGTGGACTTTTCACATCGTATACTGTACACAAGGCATGGCCCAACACCTAAAGCGTGGGAATCTGCAAGTATAACAAACAGGTTGAATGTAAAACAAATTATATTTTCATATTTAAAATTAATTTTTTCACTTACCTGTTTCACATACTCTCAACCCTCCAATCCTCCCCACTCCATTCCATTTCTCAAGAAAGAATGATGAGCGCAATGAGCAGAAGAACAGGGTTGCCAACACAGCCGAATACAACTTGAAATTGTTAAATGTGGGAATATAGACATAGCTAGGTAGTATGATCATTGTTAATGCTAGTATAAGAAATAGGGAAGTGAAAAAAATAATTTTAAGTATGAAAATGTAATATTCTTTCATCTATTGATATTATCATCATTATTATCATAATGTTCTTAACAATAATGTGCATGCAAAATTAGTATGACAAAACTAGTGGACATGTATGTATGGACTCCCTCCCAGCATCATTAGGAGTACTCCAATATACTGAATTACTGCTATACTCGTACCTCAATACTCAATACCCCTCTGCTAATACAAACCCAAGTTTGCTATCATGCACAAACTGTAGTGTACTGGTTGTTTTGAAATTACATGGGCTGTGCACTTGGCTATATAAACTGAGACCATTGCAGTTTCAAAGATCTGACAAGAATACCTTGATCAGCAAAGAATGGAAGTACTAGTAAGCAAAGTACAAGCTAGTACGCCAAATAGTGGCCATTTTGTGAATCTATTGCTAGGGATACTTCATGTTGGGACTATGCTTTGAGAAAATATGAACAAAATAACAACTGATACTTTATGAGAATTGAGTCACAGATGTGATAACATATGCTAAAACAATATTTTATAAGAATTACATGAAATATGATCATATATCCTTTTTTATTCAGCCATGAAATGGCTGAAAAAGGAAGAACAAATAGGTATAAAAGCAACATACGTTTTTGTTCACCAGAAAAGAAAAAGAAAAGAAAAGAAAAAAAAAAAAACATTCAGGTTAAATGGTAATCAATAATGGGGGAAAGGGAAAAGGAAATATAGGCAAAAGACTATCATATCATATATTTACATGCTTTTATATTCTATTCATTCATTTATTATTATCACCATTTTAAAACATCAACTTTTTGTGAGTGCATGTTGTAAAGAGTATAGCTAATGCCATTAACATTTGATAAAAAAAATCAACTTGGTATATTTGTGTTTTCATATGCTTTCTTGTGCATTTCATTGCTAATATTGAAATATGAGTACCAAATTGTCTTAGCCATTTTTATATTGTTACTTAAAAACCATGGTTAGTTATATCTCAATGCATTATAGTGTTACAAGATAAAACCCTTGCTCAATAATCTTAGGGTGGTCACAAACTCATGAAGCCAACTATACTTTAAGGCATACGCATAACCTTACCCCACGACTGATATTCTATCTGTTGCTTTCCATGACAAGGAAGGAGACAGCCTGATGTAGGTTTCAAGATCAACATATGTTGGACACTTAACATATGCCACAATATTAACATAAGTACAAGATTTAGTTTATTCTGATGACTTTCCATGTGCTATAGAATTTGATTTCAAAGTGTTACTGACTAAAGTTTTCTGCATAATCATTTCATTTCTTTGTCAAATCCCAAAGAATAATTTCTCACCTGTTTTGATTACAATTAAATATAGATAGAATCTCTAACATATTTTAAAAATATGATCACTATTCACCATGACAAACAAACATACCTTACTAAGAAATTGTATAGGTATTCCAGTAATATTTCTTGTGAGCCAGCAACATACTTTTCTGTTTGTGTAATCTTAACAGAAATAATTATTTTATCTGCACATATCAGACAGAAATTCATGCATATTCTGATATTATCTTCCTTAGAGAGGGGAATCATTTGAACCTCTACAGCTATCATTGCTTGGTGTGATCAGTTAACCCATTCACAACGGATGTCCCACATATGAAATACCCGAAAAAATAAACATTGCCGGGCTTCCCGCCAGTGTGACACTGTATCGGGCCTGTGCTCTGATACAGCAGTGGGCCGCGGCCGGTAGGCAGACAGAATACGGGGAAGCTCTGCCCGCCGATTTTGTAGCCGCCCGGAATCTTTCATTTTTGGCTTCAAAATATACTGGCGTTAATGGGTTAAGTACATGAAAGTTACCAAATGTCTTTAAAACCTTTTTTTTTCTTTTTAAACCTGGCAGTTCTTAGTGAACAGCATATAAGACCCATTTTCCCAGAAAAAAAAAGGGCATATGAAATTTATGTTACACACATACAATGGACAGGCATCAAGGCTTAGAGATATTGGACTGAACTGTGTTGAGCTGCAGGCAACTAATTAAAAAAGCTCAATTGCATTAATAGTATTTTTCAATCATGCAGAACAATCTCAAGCTTCCAGAAGAATGATGGACTGCTTAGAATTATATACGTAGACAGATAACTTTTGTGAGGTAGTGATAACTTTTAGGTATCATTTACTTAGCAACTAAGATAACTTTAACACATCAGTAAATTTATATAAATGAGAATGTTCCCAGGAAAGGCCTAAAAAATTATTTTAAAAATTAATAAACTTGTCTCTATTTGTATTGAGAAGAAAATAACCACTTGCTATGATGATGCAACTTCACAAAACAGGCAGACATGCAGTAGTTTTGAACTTGGTGCATATCATTTCAAATACTACAAATTTACACTACTTTATCTAGCAAGATTTAAGGCATAACAATAATCTCTAGGTAATTTTGTTTTTGGTGTTACCAAAAGAATTAAAGACAATTACTTCTAAGTTTCCATAAATGAAACCACTATTTCTATTAGCAACTATGAAATTACTACCTGTAATGCTCCCTTAAAAAATCTTTCAAATAATATTCAATATGGATCATGACATAGCTCTCCCCCTCCAAGCTCTAAAAGAGGGGTGCATCTTATACACTGAAATTCCTGAGGATGTGAATATGGGTTACTAGGATGAGGAAACAGCCTGCATACATCGTAATTAGGAATTAGCCTTCTAATAAACAAATAGGGAAACACATTTAATGAAAGAATAATTATTGTAAACTTATTTTCAAACTGAGCATTATATGTAACTGACTGATATAACTTCAGCAAAATGAATTCAGATATACAACTAG
>NC_091579.1:3983935-3988935 GCF_042767895.1 Penaeus vannamei | reverse complement strand
TTTGCAACCCGAACACGAACCTTGGTGCAGACGAACACAACACTTCGGATCCGTCCTTTTGCAACCCGAACACGAACCTTGGTGCAGACGAACACAACACTTCGGGTCCGTCCTTTTGCAACCCGAACACGAACCTTGGTGCAGACGAACACAACACTTCGGGTCCGTCCTTTTGCAACCCGAACACGAACCTTGGTGCAGACGAACACAACACTTCGGGTCCGTCCTTTTGCAACCCGAACACGAACCTTGGTGCAGACGAACACAACACTTTGGGTCCGTCCTTTTGCAACCCGAACACGAACCTTGGTGCAGACGAACACAACACTTCGGGTCCGTCCTTTTGCAACCCGAACACGAACCTTGGTGCAGACGAACACAACACTTCGGGTCCGTCCTTTTGCAACCCGAACACGAACCTTGGTGCAGACGAACACAACACTTCGGGTCCGTCCTTTTGCAACCCGAACACGAACCTTGGTGCAGACGAACACAACACTTCGGGTCCGTCCTTTTGCAACTCGAACACGAGCTTCGTGTTAACAAGCAATATACTTCGGAATCGTGAGGGACTAGAGATATATACCATTCATTTTTGTAAAATATATTTTTTTTTGTTGTTAGTTAACCAATAAAGTGCAGCCCTTCAGGCATGTATTTTTAATGTTTGATTTTGGCCCTTAAGTCAGTTTAAGTTCAGCCAGATTGGGTAGATGCTTGGACATCTTTCCCTGGCCTTTACAGGGCATGTAAACTGTCAGGGTTTGTTTTCCCTGATTTTGGTGAGTTGTGGAGACACAATTCTGCTTTGGTTCCTTTATTGGTTAAGCCGGCTGGTAGCGTGGCGTGGCAATCTCCTGCTCGTGCAAGACCCGGGCAAGGAAGGGCGCGCCGAGTGGAACGCGCGTGGGGGGAGCCCCAAGGGAGGGGGGGGAGGTCCGGTCAAGGCGGTGTCCCAAGGTAGAGTGTGTGGAAGCACTGAAGAACAGGTCAGAGGTCACGAAAGCGCTGCGGACGTGGCTAGCTAACCCGAAGCCGTGACTCTTTCAGTTTCTCTCCCTTCCTCCCCCCCCCCCTCTCTCTCTCTCTCTCTCTCTCTCTCTCTCTCTCTCTCTCTCTCTCTCTCTCTCTCTCTCTTTCTCTTTCTCTTTCTCTCTCTCTCTCTCTCTCTATATATATATATATATACATATATATATATATATATATATATATATATATATATATATATATATATGCATAGATATGTATGTGTATATATATATGTATATATAAATATATATATATATATATATATATATATATATATATATATATATATACATATTGTGAAGAGAGGTTGGAAGCGTAGAGGTGGTAAATGAAAGGGGTCTTGGCTTGCTGGTTTATTGGGGAGGTAGAGGTGTGACTCCACGAGACACCCCTGCCCCTGGTGCTGAGGGCGGAGGGTGAGCTGCCCTGTTCAGCCTCAGCTCCTCTTCTGTCTGCTCTGTCTCTCTGGTCTGCTTGACGAGATGCCCTTTTATCCAGCGATTCCTGTCCTGGGCAGGTGCCTGCTTCTGTATTTTCGGGTGTCGGGTCTTCTCCCCGTGACAAAGGGGGTGAGTTCGCCGGACTTGCTCGAGGGGGAGAAAGTTCTTTGGGCAAACAAGGCTCAAGCGTGGAAGGAGCGATGTCAGAAAGGAAGGCAGCTGCTAGGGCCTAGGTGCGAAGGGGAAGCATCCGGCTTGACCATATATATATATATATATATATATATATATATATATATATATATATATATATATATATATATATATATACATGATTATTATTATACATTCGTAATTATCATTATCATTAATTATTTTCAATTATTGCCTTTATTTTCTGTTACAGAAGCTACAATGGGAAATTGGAGTTCAACTCCCTCAGCAGGCTCAAATGCAGCTTCACCAGTCACCCGCCCACCAAGTCCATACTCGTCAGCATCGGCCACTCCCTCAGCAAGCTCACATTCAGCATCATCTGCCATCCGCCCACCAAGTCCATACTCGTCAGCATCGGCCACTCCCTCAGCATCATCTGCCATCTACCCCACAAGCCATTCTGGTCTACAAGCGACAAATGCCACCGCATCGCAGATTAGCAGTCTAAACACTGTAAGGGCAGCCCGACAAACTGTTAAACACTGCGTAAATAGTGATTATGTCATTCCTAAGCTGCAAACAGATAATTTTGAACTGACGCAAATTGGAAATGTCCCGTTTAATATTATTCCAGATAAATTTGGGTTACGTGTATGCCCCCAATACAACAGTAAGAACGGGTGTCATGCTACGCTTTGTCGGCGATTTCACATATGTCTCTTTTGGGTGAAGGATCAATGCAAAAGAAATAATTGTAATCATGCTCACGATTTCACTTCATACCACAATCAACTACTTATGAGAATGGTCTCTAACAGAAAAAGCTTTGATATCCAAGAATGTATTCGGAATAATCACAGAGGCATGAGATGTAAAAAACAAGATTCGAATAATGAAATATGTGTGTTTAGTGTCATGAACAGATGTACAAAAAGTGACTGTTCAAGAATTCATGCTAAAATTCCTTACCAATGGGAGGTTCAGATTGGCAATTCATGGACAACATTTTCTCGCAACCAGACCCACTACCTTGAAGAAATGTTCAGTCGACCAGACAGTGACAAGATTGAGCTTCCTTCCCTGGAACGCAACCTTCGGACCCATCCTGCATTTTCGAAATTCTATTCCTTTTTGTCTAAGAGTAAAGTATGGTTTGTGAATTTTGAGACCATGGTACTTCAGTCTCAATACAGCTCTGTGAACATACGCAGACTGTCAACTCCCTCTGATATTATGTTGGATATAAGTTTAGCGACACGGTGGATCTGGTACTGGAAGGATGACAGCGGTTGTTGGCACCCATACACAGATGGAGCTGGTGAAAAGTTCTATATAGTTTCTCTTAGCGATCAAATGGAATACGAGAAAATCAATGCAAGATTACAAATTATGCAGGTTACAGTTGATGGCAATCCTTACAGTATTAACCTTATGGACATGTATCAGAAAAATATGGAGACCAACAAAATAAGGGAAATACGAAGGAGACCGTCATGTCTTCCTTCAAAACAGAAACATGATATTTCATTCAGTGACCAATTTTCAGTTCTGTCAGAGGGCAAAACCTTTTTGAGGCACCCTATCCATGCAACCTCCTCTGAATATATGCATATTAAAGGGCTGCTGCAAAAGGGAATGGGGAGTATTCGCATTGCAACCATGGAACGCATTCAGAATAACCATCTCTGGAAAGCTTACCAGAACAAGAAAAAGCTTCTTTTGTCACTATACAAAAATGATTTGTCCCTTGTCAATGAACAGTACATGTTCCACGGGACAAAGCATAAAGTAATTGATCTGATCTGCCGTGACAGCTTTGATTGGCGACTGTTTGGCACTAACGTGGGTAATGTCCATGGTAAAGGGACATATTTCACAAATGATTCAAATTTGTCAAATAGTTACAGTGAAAACGAATTGGGCTTAAAAGCAGTGTTTGTAGCTTTCGTCCTAGTAGGAACATTGACAAGGGGAAACAGAGACATGGAGATTCCTCCCCAAAATAGTGCATTTGACAGGTGCTTTGATACCACCTGTAATGATGATAATGCACCCAACATCTTCGTAAAGTATAACAAAGACGAATACTATCCTGCATATATTGTCAAGTACCATGATCCAGGTTGTAGGTACTGAGAATTATATGCTGTAGTTCGTAGAGGAATAATATTGACAACTTCAGAACCAGAATACTTTGTAGTATGCTTTATTTTCCGGTTTTATATAGAGGATTTACGGTAGTAAAGTCTCCACACCTGCACTTAGACCTCACTGAAGAATACTGGCCTATTGTATGACCTTTGTTTAGGATAAGTAGAAGATTGATAGGCACTTTTAGATGAGTGACCTCAGCAGGTCAACGCTGGTCAGTAATTTTCTGCAGACACAAAGTAGCAGATGCTCTTAAAGACGTTAAAGGCTGATTCATTCACTTACGGCGCGGTTCAACTGATCTTGTGTACATGCAGGTCTGGCCGTAAGCATCGCTACCTGGGCCGAAGCAGTCATTTTGGTGCTGCAGTGGATGTGAGGTACCCCCACCATGGTGTGAGTCCAGACTAGGAGTGTCCCCCCTGTTGACATCACAGCACCAACTGTGGTCACTCTTGACAACCACCTGTGCCACTTTTTTATCCTTGGAGCATTTTATTGTTTTATTATACTTTTATCTTCTTTTTTATTAGCTTTCTTTTATGGCCTCGGGTTATTTATTTATTTATTTATTTATTTTTATGAGGCCCAATATGCGAGAGGGGATTAAGCCCAAAATATTAGATTTGAGTAATTCATGTTCAAAGTTGATAATGTATTGCAATGAGTAATGCCGTTGAATGTATTACTATTATGCATCAAAATAAAGGCCTGGGCTAGTTGTCATGCCATGTTATTTGAAATAAAAAAATGAAAAAATGAATTTTTGAAAAAGAAAAAGACCACTGTGCATGTAACTCGTCTGATCAGCATAGTGTTGCTCACGGAGCGGCCGGGCACACTGGATGTCTCCCTGGTATTTTGTTGTTTTCCGTTTGTAAATCTATGAGAGAGATGTATATTTTCATTCTTTGTAAGAGACCAATTAGGATGTGGTATATGTGCAAATTTGAAGAATGCAGACTGAGGGCATCTCAGGTTTTCTTTTTCAATTTTTTGGTTTCGTTTATCCTTGGTTTGTTTAGTTCTTTTATTTTTTATTGCTTTTTTATCTGGTTTTAACATTAAGTATGGGCATGTTTTTAAAACTGGAATACGACAGATAAAATGGAAAAAGAAAATTATTACACTGGTAGATCATATGAGGAAAGAATGGGAAAGTTAATTATAGTTATGACCAACTATTAAAGATAATTTACAATACAAAAGAATTATATACGT
>NC_091579.1:3958935-3971435 GCF_042767895.1 Penaeus vannamei | reverse complement strand
AAATATGAAAACAGATCAAAAGACACTTTGACTGTTGCAAAGAAACACTGGAAGTCAAATTCTAAAAATAAAATATTTCTGGAGATACAGGAAAAGAAGAATTATTAACAAAACAATCTCCTTGGGTAATAATACTTTTCTTATCCATATTTCACCCAATCTGAAATCTGGAACAGTGAAAAACAATTGCTCAGTGAAAATAAGACCATATTTTTCCATCACAGACTAATAAGTGCACTACTGAAGCAACTGCTTTAAGTCCAACCGGTTCAGCTTTGTATAAGGAGATACTACATGCTTTGGTTGAGAATTGTGCTTCTTTTACAATCACCTCTCACTGATAATAGATACTGGATAGCAAGAACAGCACAAAATATGTGAACTCTTCAACTTCACTCTAATAAATCTTGTGGGTGCTTTCCAGTATTACCTAAATAGATGAAGCTGTGAAACCAGACATCAACCTTTTGCTAACGTCTTATATCTTTGTTATAAAGGTGATGTCCAGCATCAGTTTCTCCCTTTCAGACTATATCTATATTTCTTAAAACTTCCTTCCTATTATATAATTAATAGTGATCAAAGCTTGTTCAGATAATCCCTTTAAAAAGAAAGGGAAATGAGAAATATACAAGTTTTTCATGCATGCTTATACCTATCCTGTATACTCAAAGATTTCTTGGTGTTATATTACCATAGGACACAGTAACGTCTTCCTGTATACATGACACAGTATGACAAAAATCACATCTAGCAAGGATAATATGAATCAAATACAACCATCTGCTTGGTTTAAGTAACAATAAACCACTGTATTTGACATTCCAAATTCACAATTGTATGCAAAAGCTTTGGTGCTTCATCAAGAGCAACATGTATATGTGTACTGGGATTATCACATCTGAACACAAGTCTTTTTGTATTGAAGATCCATTTTGATCTTAATATCTTGAGTACACTGTAAGTGTCATTATATGTTTTTTTTCTATGAGAGCAAATATTTACAAAGTCAAAATATAAAGGTGACATTTTGATATCATGCTGGTAGTACACATAATATAATTGCATTGCAATAACTGCCATTATGTGATCAATTGAAACATACTGCTAATCATTCCCATCATCATCACCATGAAATCTACAGAGCTATTCATAAATAAATCTAAATACATGTCCCTCTTCAAGATGAAAAAATCAATAAAGCTTTGGTAGTGCTATTCACTGGTGATAAATATATATATATATATATATATATATATATATATATATATATATATATATATATATATATATATATATATATATATATATATATATATATATATATATATATACACACATATATCATATATTTGTAAAAGAAAGCCTACTGTTCATCAGTAGGGTCAGTAATCATAAATACATATTAAAGATGTGTTTCAGCTTTAATAGTCGGAACAATTTTTTGGTTGTTGAATCCGGCATTCATGATAGACTGTGGATTGGCATTCAAGTCCTTATTATTGACGGTATTGCCAAAGCCATTCTGAGTGTTGGCATTGCCATTCTGCTGCTTCTGGCTTGACTTCTCAGCTGCGGCAAGTGTTGCAAAGAGCTGCTTAAGTGTTGTGTTGCTGGACACAATATCTGGGATGTTTTCCAAAGTCTGTTGGGAAAAGATAAACTCAGTCTTAGTTTTTTCTTGATCATTTGTGAAAAATATTTCTTTTCTAAAATATTTTTGATTCTGCATATCAGTAACCACTGCAATACCATACACTATAGTTTGGCATGTGCATTTGTGTATTTATATGTATACATCTATACATACATACATATATACATTATATATGAAATACATAAATACATATATATATATATATATATATATATATATATATATATATATATATATATATATATATATATATATATAGATATAGATATAGATAGATAGATATATATACATACTTATATATCTACATATATATACACACACAAACAAACAAACAAACACACACACACACACAAACACACACACTCACGCAGACACTTACGCAGGCACTCACACACACGCATATATATATATATACACACGTGTCTAAAACATGCATATGCATATGTATGTATGTATTCAATATATCTACCTCTATCTAACTGTCTATACATATTTTTAAAAGACATGCAGATATCCTTCTTCATACAAGACAAAGCTACATTTAGCACGAATTATTGTAAACCAATGAGACTCTTACGATTAGAGCAAAGGGATGAGTAACAATGTTATCTAATTTGTGAAATAAATAATTTCCTAGAAACATAGCAAGAAAACCACTGTATCCTATCCATGTACACAAATGCACATAAACCAATATTTACATGTGTTTTATAATACTTGAATTATGTTAAGTACACACAATGACACAAAACCGCACCCACCCCATACCGACACACATACACATATACACACATACACACACCCACACACCCACACACACACACAGAGGCAGATACAGCCATCCATCCATCATGACAAACATATGCACATATCCGATCATCCACAACCACACCATCGACATGGGCATGCACTCACATACCTACACACCCACCAACAAACACCCACACCCACACACATATGCTTATGACTCTATATATCAGGGTTGTCAAACTCTAGGCCTGCAAGTCAAATATGGCCCTTGGGATGGTCATAAATAGCTCACAGGGTGACAAGAATAACAATTAGCCTGTGAACCAGCATGAAGCAAAATAATGCAATTTACATCTAAATTTAAAAAAGTAAAATAAACTTTATCTACAGTTGCACAATATCAGATTTTAATAACAAAATCCTGGATAGCCAGATATGCTTCCTTGTTGGCCCCAAAGATAGTAACGGAAATGAAAATTGGCCCACAAGGGGTTTTGAGTTTGATGCCCCTGCTTTAGACAAAAAGACTTACTAAACATCCTTGTCAAAATTTAAAATGAAGCTTTCTTGAACTCTCTTATTTTCCTTAAAAGATTTAGGTTACCATCAAATCAATAGTCAATTACTGTATTTCTTGTTTTGTTGTTCTGAAACTGTCTATGAAAATACATATATATGAAATGTGTTATTGTACATGTAATATCCTAATAACTTCACGAAACTTATTCCCTAAATCAAGAATCTTCAAAAATAAAAACAGAAATACGTAACCTAATTAGTTTGACTATTGTATACTATAATTACTTATTGTTGTTTTCAGTGATTTAAACTAGGAAACTCAAATGTATCCTTAAATATTCTATCACAGTATCATGTCACAGGATAGCTTGAAACCTATGCCGTATCATAAGTTAAGGTGTTGGAGAAAGTGCCTTTAAAAAAATTATGTAATTAGTTTTAATTTAGCAACATAAAAATGTAGGGACAGGAGTTCTCATGTACAAATATTACCTTTCCTCTCTGATTTCCAACTACAAAAATGAAAAATATTGAAGTGTTTTCTTCTCATTTGATTTTCTGACAGTAAATATATAAAATACTGAAATGAACCATGTATCACAGCATAAAGACATACCTAATTTTTCAAGGCTGTTGCTATGTATACAGTTTATAACAGTGTCTTCATAAGATGATCATATTAAAATTTTGATTATTCTTTACATATAAATTGCCAAATATTTTACCAATGTGTGGTTGAACAAAACATTTTGAAATTGGTAACAAATAGCAATAAACTATTTTTCCTCTATGTATAATATTCTTATCACATCTAAATAAAAAATTAATATTGATAACAGGCTCAAATACTGTGGAATAAACCCTTTATACCACATCTTTATTCCCTTTCTAAAAATGACAATGAAAATGTAACCCTCTAATTTTCAAAATTCCCCAAAATTATAAGTATTTACAATTTCTTACATAATTACACATGCACATTCAACAGGAGTTCCCTTCAATGACTACTGTACTTGGCCATCCTCAGTAAACATGGAAGCAAACTAATATAAGCACTAAGGCTAAAAATCTGGGTGTGGCTGAACTGACCTGGGTACCTTGGGATTATAAGGTCTGGCTTTTCGTACTGACTTTGGCACAGATTTCAACTGTGAGTTGCGTGGCTGTGTTTGTGTTGTGATTAATGAAAAGAATGTTTGTTACCTTGCGTGTGCTCTTTGGGGATTGTTTTTAATGCTTACATAACCATATTGATACCTTATTATATAATTATCTCAATGTTTAACATCTTTGGCTGAAAAAGAAAAGAAAAGAAAAGAAAAAAAAAAAGAGCTGACTGCCCAATCATATGGCTGACTGTGTAATACCATATGTTAACTACTGACACAACTGGTAATTTGTCTCTTGGTTTTTACTCAAACTGCATCACAACTGACAATATAAAACAAAATCATTAAAAGAAAAGAAAAGAATGCTCGTCTCATAATTAGGTCTATGCAAGTATAGGCAAGAATTTAGCAGAAAAAAAAGAAAAAAAAAAATCTTACAATCAGTACTTAAACAAGAATAAGATTATGAATCACTTCATAATACAATGAGAACAAGCATTTTGCAAACCATTTCTTAACATCTGTGAAATCACTTACCCTCAATACATGGTCAACTGTGGTAGTGAAACGCCTATTGCTTCGCTGGGCTTCTACTTGAGCCTCTCGTAAGGCTGCCAAGTCTTGGGAGTGCCTCTCGCTCAGCTCACTAATGCGCCTGTCTCGTTCAATAACACTCTGACGTAGTGATGCCACCTTAAAATGAACAGTATCCGTTGTGTTACTTCTAATTCACTTAGAAAACATCATATTATTTCAAGCCTTGACCTGGACCCCTCTAAACATTTCAGAATAGTTTAATTCCTTGGAAATTAAATTAAATAGAACCATACCTATGAATATGACATAGTAGTGTAAGAAGAAAACAAGTATAATCAAGTGCCAAAAACTGCAAGTTCACTCATGCACTAAACCTCAGTAATTCTACCAACCAGGCAAAAGAAAGCAATTACCTTATCATTAAGTGTTGCAACTTCCTGGAAGTGGGTTGCCTCCGAGACATGGTTGGGTGGAGCTGGCCCCTGAGCAGATGACAGAGAAGCTAATGACTCGGCCAGCTGTTTCTCCTTCTCATTGTGCAGGGCTTCCAGATGCCGAACAGTTGTGCCCAAGCGCTCAACCTCCAATTCCAGTTTCTGTTTAGCGGAAAAAATTGTCTTTATGCCATTCAGCAAAAATCATTCTTATTTGTTTGAAAAAGAGAGCTTGTGAATTCTCAATATAATGACGAATTGCTGAATTACCTATATATCCCCACACACTATGGCAGGAAATTAGTGAATCTGAATTTTAACACAATATTTTGTAAAGAGCCAACATTAAGTGCATGTTCAATGTTCTCTACATATTAAATGTGCATCTGAAATACTTTACCTAATACTAAAAATTTAATACTTAGTTTGCACAGTGCAATGCTTAGGATCAGTTTGTGAGAGAAATAAAAGTGAAAGATGATGTACACTAGTCTATAAAAGAGAGTATTTGATCATGTCTTAATCACTCTGTCCTTTCCTGTTTTACAAACCATTATGTAGACAAATTATTGACTATGTTTAAAGCCACTTTAAAGCAGGAGTGTAGTCTACTACATATATTTATATGCTCAACTTAAGGCCATCAGTCTCCTCATTGTTCTACGATCTATTGAGCAGTTACTACTTACTTTTGCCCACAGTGTTGGCTGAGAGCAAAAAATCCCTCTTAAGCCTGTATCCTTTGTAACTATATATAAATTTACAAACATCCAACCCATCAGAGACTTCTTAAGATTAAATTATTGTCATTTGCAGCATATCACTTTCCTATTCCTTGTCATGATAAAAGCTGGAAACATTTTATTCTCTTACCTTAACCTGTGATTCATAATCAGCATTATAAAACTCGTTTAATTTCTGATTGGCAACTTCCAAATCACGTGAAACCACCATCAGCTCACGCTTAGCACGAGCTTCTGAGCGGTTGAGGTTTTCATAGTCTGAGTGCTGTTGATCGATAACTTGCTGTTGAGATCGAATCTGATTGCACAGGCGTTCACTGGAATAGATTAAAACACACAAGTAAAATAAATGCATTACTTTAACAGTGATATATTCATGAGGGAAATTTACAATATAGTTCACACAACACCTAATTCATATGCCTTAAAAAACAGAGGTGTATGTATATATTCTGTCTACAATTATATGGAAAAACCTTGAAATCAATTGTGTCAAACAATGCGAGGGAAATCCTCTTCTGATATCACCTTCTGTTGTCAAAAGTTACTATATTTCACTAAAAATATCAGCTTCAGGAAACAAAGGAAAAACTAAAAGAAGGCACAAAATTCAAATAAATATACCTTTCAAAAAACAAATAAACAACTAAATGAAATAGATGAAACTTAATAACCTTGATATCTAAAGAAGAGACTAAATGGAAAACACAAGAAAGAGGAATACGAATATCTACGTACAGCTATAATTAGTATCTTGCATCAAAGATGACCTTACACATCAAGTACCTAAATCGCACCCCCAGACTTACTTCTCCTCCTCTATTTCAGTGAGGCGATTGTCCGTATCATTCTTCAAGACACAGCAGACCTTGAGGAAGCGCGTGAGGAGGACATCAACATCAGTCACTTGGTCTGCAAGGGAGACGTTGCTGCTGGCTGAGCTGTTGCTGCCATCGTGCTCCACCAAATCGTGGCTCTCTGAACCCTCTGGAGAATTGCGGCCCTCAGTCTCCTGGGGTTTCAAAGAGAGGTGTGAGTAAACCTTTGCATTTAACAAACAAACAAACAAAAAAGTGAAAATATTATTTGTAAATGAATGAATGAATAAATAAAAAAACAAAGGTTTTAGAGATAAAGATATAAATAATAGTGACAAAATAAATAAGAATAATAATGGTAATAACAATAATAAAAAAGGCAAATACAAATACAAATAATAATAATAATAATAATAACCACAACAGCAATAACAATAAGCAAAACAAAAAGAATCATAATGATCATAATTTCACTAAAGAACAAAATAACAATAATAATAAAAGTAACAATGATAATGCTAACATTATCAAAATAAAAAAAGAAATAAATAAAATAAAAATCAAAACCTTTGGGTCTGTCCTCCCGACAAGGGCAGCTACTAGTAGATGTTTGGATCATGGAGGAAGAGGTTTTACTTGGATGTGATTTTATATTTTTGTATGTTCACTTGTTCATTCATTTATATATTTTCATGTCCATGTGTGTGTGTGTGTATCTGTATGTGCAAGTATATGTATGTATGTATGTATGTATGTATGTATGTATGTATGTATGTATGTATGTATGTATGTATGTATGTATGTATGTAAGTATATGTATGTATATGTATATGTATGTGTGTGTGTGGTGTTGTGTGAAGTGTTGTGTGTTTGATATACACTTGCATCTACATGTGCAAAGAATATTTGCACAAGTCTAAAAAGCAACTTTCTATGAATCTACCTGCTTATTCCCATTGGTAGCACCTACTGGGTTCATCTTGCATCTTGGTGATCCCCGCATAGCATTAAGCAGAGCTGTTATAAATGATGCAGTCTTCCGTGGGGAAGGTGTTCGTGCAGACACCTTGTACGGAGATTTGCGCTCAGGTGTTCCATTGGTTGAAGAGGCACTGCTGTCTGATTCAGTTGGAGTGACAATCATCTGTCAAATTCAAAGTAAATTTAAAATCAATAACTTATTGTATAGTCACTTGAATTTCCTAAGAAAAGAAAAAAGAAAAATATGTCAGTAACCAGCAATGAGACCTTCAGATTAAAATACTAAAACAAAGGTATGGGTAAAGCATGTTGCAGAGGGCCTACTTAAAATTACCTTAAAATTACCACCATTTCTTTTTCATTAACTAATTACACATACAGGCTTTATTTCAAAATTAACTTTAATCTCTGCAAAATGAAAACAAAAGGATGTTGTTTCAATTCAAATCTTCTAAAAGTGAAACCCTCTAAAATCACTATTATTCTTTCCTTCTCTTTAACACAGAATCTAACCTAACGATGCCAGGATGGCAAAAATATATTTTATGTCCACTGTGGTTTTTGTTTCTTAATTGCCTTTACACAAAGGTGGCTCCAGAAGTATTTAATTGCCATGGAATCAATTAGTAGTCCTACTTCTCTCGCCTGTTTCCTCTTTTTCTTGATATTTGGAAAAAAAATCTTATAATTATTACTAATAGCATTGGGAAAAAACAATTTACTTGAAATCTAAAAGAAAGGGGTAATCAGGTGAGGTCTAGTAGGCATGCCAATCGGCTCCTTGGTAGATAAGAACTTGTGGAGATATTTATGTGCAAAAGAATTTCACAAAAGAAAACTACTGCCAAAATACATTTAGTTGACAGCAAAAAGTTGAAATCCCATTTTCATTTCTGAATTCTACCACCAATTCACTAGTGGAATGAACACAATACTAGAGCAATACTTTTTGTTTGCAGCGAATGACAATATCTTTTAAGGTTTTTAATTTTTTACAATGCACTTAAGGAGCTTAGTAAAGAAAATGCATCTTGAAATCTTCATTAAGAAATTAATGTGTATATGACTAACCTCTATGTCAGAGTCTGTGATAGAATAATCCTGCACAAGTTTGCCAATTAGAGTCTGAAGACGCATCGAAAGGTTAGCTAGAGAAACTGCAGCACTAGACACTTCAGCTCCTTGACACACCATCATGTCCCTTGCTCTTGATTGCATGGAATTCATCTCTGATTGCAGAACCATAAATTTATTCCTGAAAAGTAATAATCTTCTTTAAGACACACTTATATTTGGCATTTCTTGATGCACTTACATGCCTGTTTTTACCTATTGGATGCAGGTGATATGACTCACATGTTGTGAATAAATTTGGTTGTGGGTCAGGTGATGGGAATATGGCATCATGGAAAAACTGGGCCAAGGGCCTGGGTGAAGAAAATGTTCCATCATGTAAAATTGGGATGAAGGCCAGGATAACTAAAATGATTCACCATGAATGCACAAAGCTCTTGGAGGAAACTCATAATCAGAATATACCATCCATGAGCCATGGCTGGAAGAGCACTGGCACTGAATATGAAAATATCTAAAAATTGCATATTTACTAATTATTATTACACAGGCTTGTAGACTACCTAAAAGGATGATATGCAGTATGTGCTAGGAAAATATTCTATTACCATCTTGATGTTGCATAGCAAATGACATATAGACCTTAGAAAATGGGGATGGGGGGAATGCTTATGCAGAAAATGCAATAACAACATTGTAAAGGGGAGGTAAGGTGGCTTGACATTCCACACTAGTGCTTGTGTGGGCCAGACTTACCAGCCACACACCATGGAGAGCTATCATTCAAGTAAGCCTAATGCCCAGATTTTGGGCCACATACAGGTGGTGGGGCACCCAGATTCAATGAGTTAATTAAACAGGATACTGTATTACTCGAGAAGCCTTCTTATCAACAACATCTTTCTTTTCCTTTTGTTTGATGGTAAGGGCCATGATCATATATCGGTGTAAATGCTGATATTCGCAATTGATTCTGATAATTACTTCTACAACTTAATGTTTAATAAAAGTATAAAATGTAGGCAAATGTAAGTTACACAGATTCCACCTTCAAACTTCACAGGAAGATGGTCCACACCCAACTGCATAGCCATGGATAGTGTCCAGCTGTGGAATCAATAACATGAATGATTCATGCCACCACAACTGATCCACTGGCTTGCATTTATATCTACGATACTAAAGAGTAATTTTTTCTTATAACTGAATATCTTACCTAAATCATTAATATACAGGAGAGTTAACAAGGAAAATTATCATCCTATATATAACTTATCAGGCCCAACATGACATTCAATTGATTACAATTGAAAACTATTCCACATCTGGCAAGAGGCCATTCATAATAGTTGCAACTGAAATCTGTTTGCCTAACCCTCAATGCCAAAGACAGAGTGCAGTGATTATGCAGGATACGACATGCATAATCATGCAAGTGTAACACCTTTCTCTGTTTCTTTCTGCTTGGAAGGAAAATTGTGTTTAATTCCACACTAATCACCTTAAAAATATTGTTTCTATGTATTTAAATATTATTATTTAGTCATGGGTGATTTAAGGAAAAGCTTCATATTGCTGATACTAAAAATACAGGTATTGATGGCTTGTATATTGGAAAATGAAAGTGTTAAGTCTGAAAAACTACCTTATACCTCTCTCTCCTTCTCACTCTCTATGACACACACACACACACACACACACACACACACACACACACACACACACACACACACACACACACACACTCTCTCTCTCTCTCTCTCTCTCTCTCTGTCTGTCTGTCTGCCTGTGTGTCTCTATCTCTCACATATTCTCACCCCCCCCCCCCCACACACACTCACACACACACACAATCACATTCATCATTCCACCCCCACCCCCACCCACACACCCCTCGCCCTCACCTGTTTTCCTCGGCCAGGCGGACCATCTGCCGGGCCTCCTCATCCTTCTGTTTGAGTTTTGCGTTTAACTCCTTGCAGTTTTCGCGCAAAGTGATGAGCTGAAATGCGAAATAAGATGCTTAGTTGTCATTTCCTATAGGCCTTTTATTCACTGTTAAGGTGATAAGAGTAAAATTGGACTCCTAAATTCTGAATTTCAAGGCAAAGCTACAATTACAAAAGTAAAGCATCTAAAAAACCTGCACATGATACGCATCTTCCAAACTGTAACAACCAAAGCGATAATCACCTCCGCCTCAGCCTCGCGTAGACATTCGGCCAGCGCGTTCTTCTCCTCCGCCATGAAGTCGTGGATCTCGCGGCCCTCATTTTCCAAGTCTTGGACCTGCTGCAGGAGCGTCTTCTGCGCAGCGACGCTCTTGTCCAGGTCCTGGGAGAAAAGGGTGTGGGGGTCTTGAGTTTTTTTTATCCTTTTATCTCTTTTAATCCATTTATTCAACTATCTTGTGTATAAATATACATGCACGTGTATATACATGCACATGTACGTGTACGTACATGCACTCGCACGTGCATATACATACACACGCACGTGTGCGTATGTATACAATATGTGGGTGCTTGCTTGTGTCTGCGTGTCGGCGTTTTCTAACAGAATATTTTGTAAATAATTTTGAGAACCTGAAAAGTTCTATGATGGAAAAATGTCAAAACTTGTGCATATAACAAAATAATACACGGGAAAACCCATATCAACAACAAAGCACTTGCACAAATCTGCACTCTCCTTACCCTTTTAATTTTAAGCGTGTACTCTTCATACTGATTGAGCTTGTCCTGCATCTGGATGTGGATATCGGCTGAATGATGCAGCTGGTTCTCCAACTCAATCAAGCTGTCACCTCTGCTGTTGAATTCTGTCAATATAGCAACAGGAAAAGAATTACGCCAATGGCAAAACTAGACTCAAGGGATAGTAAAAGTGCTATTATTATTATATCTTTACTAGTAGCATTAGAATTATCTTGTTATCATTATTACTATTATCATCATCATCATGATCATGATCATCATTACTATTACTACTACTACTATTATTATCATTATTCTATTATCATCATCACTATTATTACTAGTATCATTACTATTATTATAATTATTACTACTATTATCTACGTCATCGTCATTACTATGATCACCATCGTTCATATTATCAGAATCAGTATCATAATCCCCATTCGCAATCATAGTTAGTAAAAAAAAAAACAATAATTAATCAATTTCATCATTTGCAGTTCGAATTAGAATAAAATGAAACACATCAGCTGACGAATCGCCTAATCAATAATCAATTAATATTTGCTGATGAGACCCACTGTGTTCATGATACCAAAAATGCAACTATCACTAACGAACATTCTGTGACTTTGTGACTGTTTAGGTCAATACTATATATCTGTATACTTTGTCTCACAATCATGATACCCAAATAAGTTTAACAGCTAATTCCTACTTCAGCATTTTCAAGAGTTTTCTCTTGTTCTCTCGATTTATCTTGGTATACTGGCATACCATGTGATGAATTTCATCGGATAAATGTCAGCATGCAATGACGCATCAGTAACATGCTAATATATTTTGGTCTAAATCAGTATTCCAGGTGATAAGACTGCATATCACTATCTATCGCTAAACACGATTTAATTATAAGATAAATAATGGCTGAGGGATTTTTTTCTGATTTGACAACACTCGGAAAGATACACAATTCACTTTAGAAATTATGCGTATATATGTTGACATTGCCTTAAGGAAACAGGTAATATGGTGCAGAATTTCATAATTTCAACAGATTTATTTTTAAAAATATATCTTTTATAAAAAATGTCAGAGTACATGGGAAAATGGGTACATTTCGCCTAACTGTACATTACCTTGTTCCACGCCCTCCATGGACGTGAGCATATCCTTCAC
>NC_091579.1:3931435-3953935 GCF_042767895.1 Penaeus vannamei | reverse complement strand
GCAACGCCGCTGCCCCTCGCACGCCCGCCCGCCCGCCCGCCCGCCCGCCTCACGATCCCTCGGGGACACACTCACGCCCGCCGCCGTCTGTGTCCCAGCTCGGATTCTCGGTCGGTTTCTTTTTGTTTCTGTCTTCTTCTCTTTTATTTTTTCTTACTTTCTCTCTATATCCGCTGTGTGTTTTTGTTTTCTATATCTAACTCTATTTCTCTGCTTACTTTTGTTTTTATTTCTTCTCTCACCCCTTCTGTTTTTTATGTTTCTTTCTTATTTCTTCTCTCTCCCCTTCTGTTTATTTCTTATTTCTTCTCTCACCCCTTCTGTTTTTCCTGTTTCTTTCTTATTTCTTTTCTCTCCCCTTCTTGTGTCTCATTATCGCTATAGTTCTCTCGTGTTTCTCTTTCAAAGTATCTTTTCCTCTTTCGAACTGTCACTCCCTCCCCCCCTTCCCTCTCTTCCCTCCCTCTCTCACCCCCCTCTTTCTTTTCCCGCCTGTCCGTCTACCCATCTGTCCGTCACTCTATATCTGTCTTTGTGTAAGCACACGCGCGTGTCTGTGTGTTTATCCTGCGTAAGTGCGGCGCCACGTGACTCAGCTTATGCACAGAGCTTCCCCGCTTCTCAATGCCCGGGATGTTCTGCAAATGAGACTCGTGCAGTTTTTACGATATATGAATCTGCAAATCTTCAATGGTCGGGATGTTCTGCAAATGAGACTCGTGCAATTTTTACGATATATGAATCTGCAAATCTTCAATGGTCGGGATGTTCTGCAAATGAGACTCGTGCAATTTTTACGATATATGAATCTGCAAATCTTCAATGGTCGGGATGTTCTGCAAATGAGACGTGCATTTTTTTTACGATATATGAATCTGCAAATCTTCAATGGTCGGGATGTTCTGCAAATGAGAATAATGCAATTTTAACGGTATATGAATCTGCCCAGGCGTAAGTGTGACCCAGAGAGTCAAATAAAAACAAACTTCCCGACATAGAGATGGTTGACCGGCAGGAGTGACTGTCTATAACATCCTCACGTGGAATAACAAGGTGTTCATCACGAGCTGAACATCCTAGATGGAGAAGAGGGAGGGAGGAGGGGTAGGAGTGAATCAATGCTACCAGTGTCCTCTCTCTCTCTCTCTCTCTCTCTCTCTCTCTCTCTCTCTCTCTCTCTCTCTCTCTCTCTCTCTCTCTCCCCCTCTCTCGCCTTCCCTCTCTCTCTCGCGCCTTCCCTCGCTCTCTGTCGCCTTCCCTCTCTCTCTGTCGCCTTCCCTCTCCCTCTCGCCTTCCCTCTCCCTCTCGCCTGCCGTCTCTCCCTCTCGCCTGCCGTCTCTCCCTCTCGCCTTCCCTCTCTCCCTCTCGCCTTCCCTCTCTCCCTCTCGCCTTCCCTCTCTCCCTCTCGCCTTCCCTCTCCCTCTCGCCTTCCCTCTCCCTCTCGCCTTCCCTCTCCCTCTCGCCTTCCCTCTCCCTCTCGCCTTCCCTCTCCCTCTCGCCTTCCCTCTCCCTCTCCCTCCCCCTCCCCCCCCTCTCTCTCCTCTCTTTCTTTCTCCTTACTATTTCCTCACATCCCCCACCCCTCCTCTTCACGTTCATGCTGCCCGCACCCTTCCCTCCTTCGATCCACAACAGTCTGCCCCATATACCGCCCGTGGTTGCAACGTTCGGAGGCTGCAGCTCCCGCGCCCGGCCCGCAGCGAGGGAGAGGGGGAGGGGCGTGGGGTGGGGAGAGGATGGGGTTAGATGGTACCCGGGGGTGTGCGGGAGTCTTGGGTGGGGGTTAAGGGGGTGTGCGGGAGTCTTGGGTGGTGGTTTAGGGGGTGGGGTGGGAAGTGGATGGGGGTTTAGGGGGCTGGGGTGGGAAGTGGATGGGGGTTTAGGGGGCTGGGGTGGGGAGAGGGTGGGAGGGAACTACTACTACTACGACCACGTGACCTTGAGTGGCGGTCCATCACCATCCGCCACCGCAGTAAGTCTCCCTCGCCGCCTGCAGCCCCGCTTGCAATCCTCGCATGCCCTCCGCTCCTCATCCTTCGGTCAGTCACCTACACTTACTCCTCCTCGGGACAGATTCCTCAAAGCTACTTTTTTTTGTCTCTCTCTCTCTCTCTCTTTCTCTCTCTTCCACCTTCTTCTACCCTTCCTTCTCTTCCTTCGTACAATCTTCCTGCGCTTTTACCCTTTTCTTAATTTTTTTTTTCCTCCACTCCCCTTCTCTATATCCTTTTTCTCCTCTATTCAAACTCTTCATCTGTTCCCTCAGGCGAAGAAGAAAAAGAAGAAGAAGAGAAGAAGAAAAAACCTCTTCTACACTTCCCATTTCCTTGCCTGCACTCCCCACCCCCCATCCCCCGGGACCCCGCCAACAACCACACCCCCTTCCAACCCCCAGGGACTCCCACCCATCCACCCATTCACCCACCCACCCACCCACATGGGCGTCCTTTGCACTCGCTCCTCATATACAAGGTGCATACTGAGCTCCTTTTCCCTGTTCTCCTCCCCTCCTTCCCCAAGCGCCCTACCATGTCCTCTTCGCCTATCCCTCCTTCCCCAACCGCCCTACCATGTCCTCTTCCGCTACCCCTCCTTCCTCAACCACCCTACCACGTCCTCCTCCCCAACCCCTCCTTCCCCAACCGCCCCACCATGTCCTCTTCCCCTACCCCTCCGTCCCCAACCGCCCTACCATGTCCTCTTCCCCTACCCCTCCTTCCCCAACCGCCTTACCATGTCCTCCTCCCCTCCCCCTCCTTCCCCAACCACCCTACCATGTCCTCTTCCCTCACCCTCCTTCCCCATGTCCTCCTCCCCTACCCCCCTCCCTATTCCCCTCACACGCCCCTCCGCAATCTATCGAAGGTCACTCCAAACCCCGAGCGGCCTAAGCACTTCAACTTGTAATGAGTTTCCTTGGTCAGTCGCCGCCTCTCCCTCCGCCGCCCTTCGCTGCGCCCTCTTGCGGCCATCGCGGACTCTGGAGAGACTTTCAAGTGCTTGACAGTGACACACACAGACGCATGTTGATGATGACAGTGATGATAACGATGATGATGATTAATGATGATAACGATGATGATTAATGATGATAACGATTGATGATTATGATAACTATGATGATAATGATGATAACTATGGTGACGTGATGGCGATAAAGATGAAAAAACGATGATGATGATGAAGACGATGCTAACGGTGATGATGACGGCGGTAATGGTGACAACGACGGTCATTTAACATCGAGCAACCATTCTGAAGAATCCTGCAGGACTCCTTTACACGTCCCGGGGCGCCGCAGCCGACGACAGGGGCCTACCTACCACGGGAACCTTTTCACAGCGGCTCCCTGTTTACTGTCGTTACGAGAGCACGGTGCTCGTCCCCCCTTTATCTCCGGTCGCTGATAACAACCACTTGTTAGCGCGTGATAAGGACCGGTTGTTTCCCTGTCGAGAGTTTGCCCTCGTTGTGAAAGCGGCGCGTCGGACCTGCCTGGCCTGGCTGGAATGCGTAGGGTAAACAGCCTACCTCTTTTCCCTCAGAACTGGCGCGACACACACACACACACACACACACACACACACACACACACACACACACACACACACACACACACAGACGCACACACACACACACGTTCACACACACACGCACACGCACACGTTCACACGCACACGCACACGTTCACGCGCACACGCACACGTTCACACACACACACACACCCACCCACACACACACACACACCACACACCCCACACATACACCCCCCCACACACACACTCCCACTCCCACCCACACCCATACCCCCCCCCCCCCCCCACACACACACACCACTCAACACGTGTGAGTCTACCTGTCACTCCCTCCTGCCGTCCCACTACTTCCGCGAGCGTTATTCCCACGACATAAAACAAGGCCCTCCAATGCCCTGCGGATGCTATTATTACCTACCGTCCTGCTCCATACCACACGCTCCTACCAGAGACCACACCCTCCTGCCAATCCTGTCTATCTATCTGTCTGCCCTCCTACCTGCCCGTCAGCATGCAAGATTTTTAGATGTGGATTAGTGTCAGCGTTTATGTAAATAAATTAATTAATCAATTAATTATTAATAAATGAAAAGACAAGAAAAGAAAGAAGTAAACAAGCTGATAACAAATTACATTCTAGTCGAACCAGGCTGTTTCCCCAAGCCATCGGGACATTCCTCGGGGCGGCCATGGCTCACGCGCGCCACTTCCTCCACCTCTACCTCCTCCTCCTCCTTCCCTTCCCTTCCCCACCCCCTCCTCCTTCCTTTCCTCCTCCTCCTTCCCTTCCTCTCCCCCTCCTCCTCCTCCTTCCCTTCCTCCCCCCTCCTCCTTCCCCTTCCCTTCCTCCTCCTTCCTTTCCTCCCCCTCCTCCTCCTTCCCTCCCTCCTCCTCCTTCCCTTCTTCCCCCTCCTCCTCCTCCCCCTTCCCTTCCCTCCTCCTCCTTTCCTTCCTCCCCCCCTCCTCCTCCTCCTGTAGCTGCTTCCACCTGCACGCGCGTCTCCCGGGCGTTCGTCACTAGCACTGAGGGCGCCACTTGGCCAGCCATTACGACCCAGGAACGGCGGGAAAATGACCCTTGGCGGCGTTCCTCCTCTGTCCGCCTCCAACACCAAGAAAGGGAAAGAAAAGAAGAAAAAGAGAGAGGAAAGGAAGACAGAAAAACGTAAGAGCGAGAAAATAAATAAAAAAGGAAATTAATTTAAAATAATAATAATAATAATAATAAAGGAAAAAAGGAAAGGTGAAAGCACCCTTCCTGAAAGATGGGGGGGGGGAGAATTCGGTTAATAAAAAGACAAGAGAGAGATAGAGAGAGAGAGAGAGAGAGAGAGAGAGAGAGAGAGAGAGAGAGAGAGAGAGAGAGAGAGAGAGAGAGAGAGAGAGAGAGAGAGAGAGAGAAAGAGAAAGAGAGAGAAGTAGATAGAAAAAAAAAAAAAAACAGAAATTACCCCCAGAAAGGATGAAGACAAGTTACTTTCGGACAAGACATGGCGGCGAGAAATACGAAAGCAGACTTGGAGGCGTTGAAATGAAAAGTGGTTGCGAGCGGCCACCTGAGGCGATGAATCTATGTGTACGTTTGTAATAAATGCAATGTATGTATGTAATACATGTACTTCGGTATGTATGTATGCATGCATGTATGTAAGCATGTATGTCTGTGTACATGTATGCATGCATGTACGCATGTATGTTCGCATATCTGTACACATGTATGTATGTATGTACGTACGTATGCATGTGTGTATAGTATATGTAGATCACCGGCGTAACCCTGAACTAGATCCGCGACCCTGGAACGCAAATAAAAAAGCCCAGAAAGTTCCGAGCCGGCTTCCTTATCCACCCGGACCGAGCAATAAGTAATAATAAGCGGATTGCCGTGGCAGATTGGGTCATCTTCGCCCACGCTGCTACCGAGCCCCCCCCCCCCTCCCCACGAGGACGCCAAGAACACGACGTCGACCCTATCGTCAAAAAGAAAGAACGAAAAGAAGAAAAGAAAAGAAAGGAGAGAAGCGTCCGGTAGACCATTTCAAGACGCGCCTCATTTCAGGGGATTTTCAACGTTATCTTAACAATAACAAAAACTATCGAAGCGGAGAAAAAAAAGAAAAAGAAGATGAAAAAAAGAAAGAAGAAGAAGAAGATGAAAAAAAAGAAAGAAGAAGAAGAAAGAAAGAAGAAGAAGAAAAAAAAAGAAGAAGAAGGAAATAAAGAAGAAGAAGGAAAGAAAGAAGAAGAAAGAAAAAGAAAGAAAAAAGGAAGAAAAAAAACAAGAAAAAGAAAGAAGAAGAAAAAAAGAAGAAAAAACAATGAAAAAAGAGAAAGAAAAAAAGAAGAAAAAAAGAAAGAAAGAAAGAAGAAGAAGAAGACGAAGAAGAAGAGGAAAATTCACGCCAGAGTAGCCAAGCGACTAGGCCAACTAAAAGACGCATTCCGGTGACCACTGGCGCCGAAAACAACGAGAAAAACAATGGCCTTTTCTCGGGGGTCGAACAAAAGACCAAAAGACAAAACAACTTTCTCGAAAAACTGGAGTGTCGAGAAAAATAAGTAGGGGGAGGGAGAGGGGAGGAGGAGGCAGTGGGGGAGAAGAGGAAGCGGAGGGGAGAGGGGAGGAGGAGGGAGTGGGAGAGAGGGAGAGAGGGAGAGAGGGGAAGGAAAAACGTAGATGAGTGGAAGGGAAAAAAGGAAAAAAAGGGAAAGAGGAGGAGGAGGGGAGATCGGAGAAGCAAAGCTGAAGGAGAAAAAAAAAGTAGATCAAAATGAGAGACAAGAGAAAGAGATCGCACATGAAACCAAAGAAGAGAGGACACGAAAGAAAAAAAAATGAGGAGAGAGAGAGAGAGAGAGAGAGAGAGAGAGAGAGAGAGAGAGAGAGAGAGAGAGAGAGAGAGAGAGAGAGAGAGAGAGAGAGAGAGAGAGAGAGAAGGACAGAGGGAAGAAGGAGACGGAGAAGTACTACCTGACAGCCAACGAGGCAAATCGAGCCTAGCGCCTTTCCGAAGCAACTTTCTCCACCCACGGGAACATCGGCGCAGCGGCGGGACATGGCCCAGGACGTGTCGCAGCTGACAGCCTGGCCTATATCATCCCACGCTCACGCACCTGTTGCAACGCGCGCGGCAGAGGCGTCGGGGGAGACGGATAAGTCGGAAATGCGATAAATACGTAAATAGGGATATTAGGTGTGTGGGAAAGGATGGAAGGAGGGATGGATGGAGAGCGAGAGAAAGGGAGGGGGAGTAAGAGATGAAAGGGAGGGAGGGAGGGAAGGGAGGAAGAGGAGGGAGGGAGGGAGGGAGGGAGGGAGGGAGGAGGGAGAGTGAGAGTGAGTGAGAGAGAGAGTGAGAGTGAGAGATAGAGAAACAGAGAGAGAAAGAGAGAGAGAGAGAGAGAGAGAGAGAGAGAGAGAGAGAGAGAGAGGTAATATGAAGTCAAGAAAGATGAGTAAAAACAGTAACAGACACATTATTGGAAACGGATGTATGCAGGCAGCACGGAGTCCCAAAACGTACGGGGAAACAGCAAAGAGAAGGAAAAAGAGATCAAAGACATGATGAGTTACAAGAAGGAGAAGAGGAGAAGAAGAGGAAGGAGGAGAAGAAGAAGAAGAAAGAAGAAGAAGAAGAAGAAGAAGAAGAAGAAAACAGGTGGTGATGGTGGTGGAGAAGTTGGCGGTGGTGGTGATGGAGGTGGAGGTGCCGGTGGCTAAGATGGAGGTGACGGCGGTGGTGGTGGGGTGGAAATAACCTAGAGGTAATAACGAGGAGGAACGAGAAGAAGGAGGGGAAGAAGGCAGACGAGGAGATGGGGGGGGGGAGGAGGAGGAGGGATGACACACGAAGCAAAGGCGCCGCAGAATCAAGAGCGAAGTGAGAGCCCGCGCCATAAAGCAGGCTGATGGCAGTAACCCGGCCCTTACGACGCCCCTTCACACGGCTAACTGCCCGCATCAAACACACGGGAAACAAGGAGGGCAAGCGGAGACCCACGTCGGCTCCATACACAGGTGTCAAAAGAACCGTATCTTGAGGGAGAGGGAAGGAGATAACGAGGAGGTAGAGAGGTAGAGGGAGGGAGGGAGGGAGAGAGGAGGTAGAGGAGATAAAGAGGAGGTAGAGAGGTAGAGAGAGAGAGAGAGAGAGAGAGAGAGAGAGAGAGAGAGAGAGAGAGAGAGAGAGAGAGAGAGAGAGAGAGAGAGAGAGAGAGAGAGAGAAAGAGTGAGAAAGAGTTAGTGAGAGAGAGGGAATGCGTGAGCGAACGAGTGAGTAAGTGAGAGTGAATAAGTGAGTGGATTAGAGACAAAGCGAGGGAATGCAAAGGAAATGAAAGACAACAACCGCCCAAAACACGTCTCTCCGCGCCTCCCGACTCGCAATAAAACCGACAACCAAAAGCGCCGGCGAAGGGAGGCGGCCCTTTCGTCAACGCGAGTAAATGCCAAGGAAAAGACGCGGCCGGGACGGAAAATGCCACCTCGTAAAAGCAACGGAAATAATCCGCGGCCGCTCCGTGCCCCCCGACGAGAACTATGTCAGCTGACCTGTCACCGGCAAAAGTGAATGTGACACGAAAGGAAACTGTGCCTGGGCGGTGACGGGGCACAATGCGACCTTTTTTTTTTTTTTTTTTTTTTTTTTTTTTAATTTGGGTTTTGCAAAATGCACGACATTAAACTCGCTCCGCACCGACGAGATGCTAGGTTGCAGTTCTCTCTCTCTCGTCCCCGGATTGCACAGCCTCGACCGGCCGCCCGCCCACCCACTCGTCCACTCGTCCGCCGCCCACTCGTCCACTCGTCCGCCCGCCCGCCCGCCGCCCACTCGTCCCTCGTCCGCCCGCCCGCCCCTCGTCCGCCCGCCCGCCCGCCCGCCCACTCGTCACTCGTCCGCCCGCCGCCCACTCGTCACTCGTCCGCCCGCCCGCCCACCCACTCCTCCGCCCGCCCGCCTGCCAGCCCGCCCGCTCGTCCGTCCGCCCGCCCAACGAGTCTGATCTTGTTTTCCAGGCCACCACTTTCCCGGCCCGTAAACATTCACTACGAGACCTGCGTGGGGTCGCCGGAGATAAGACGAAGCGAACGATTCTCAAAATAAGACCAAAATGGGAGTATAGTTGTCGTCTTGTTTACGAAAGTAAATTCGGTCTTTATCAACAGCAATCAATAAGGAATGCACAGTTTTTATTATATATAAAAGCACACATATTGCGCATTCGTATAGGCAGGTAGACTCTCCTTCTTCGTCTCTTTATGTTTGTCTGTCTCTGTCACACACACACACACACACACACACACACACACACACACACACACACACACACACACACAAAATAAAATAAATAAATAAAGAAAACACACAAAGGGGAAATAATTATATAATAAAAACAAACAAACAAACAAAAGCAGTGTCCCAGCCCACCGCCGACAGCATTCTGAACCCGATTAGCTCCGCCGCTCTCAGGCCGGGCCACATCGTCCGGGGAAAATATCACTGGCACGCAAGGAACATCAAAACACTTTTACCTCTCGCGTCCCCAATGTTCACCTGGCCTTTGTTTGCGCCACCCACGCCCACACTCCCCGCCACGGCCTCCTCCTCCTCCTCAACCCTGGGTCAGTTGCATGCATTGACCCACCCTCGGGAGCAGCAGGTAAGGTCGCCGGCAAAAGGTTGCAGAGCGCTTCAACGAGAGAGAAATCGGTGAGGTCATCGATTTCCTTATTCATCCTTCGCTCGTGCCAACCCGCCCGCACGCCCGCACCGGACTGCTCAATCCTATTCTCTCCTCTTTAGCTAACAATCCCCTCTGCCGCCGCTCGTCCGCCTCAACTGACCTCTCTCTATCTCCACCCGTATCTCTTATCACCGGCTCTCCTCCTCCCTCTTTCTTCTTGCTTCATCTTCCTGATCTTTTTCTTCCCCTTATCCTCGAGTCTTCTCTCTTCCTCTCGCGTTTTCTTTTTCGATATATCCCAACTCCTTATTTCTTCACTCACCTTCCCCTTTCGTTTCTTACCTTCTCCTCCCTCTCCCTTTTTTTTTCTTCTTCTTCGTCCTCCCTCTTCTCCTTCCCTCACTCATCCTATTGCCCCATTCTCATTCAGCTGCCACGGACAGCCGCACATTGCACAAGTAAATTTTCGTGACAGCTAAAGAAATACAGAATGCACATATGAAATACAAATAAGAATGTGGTAAAATGATAGCCCAATTGTCAGATGAGCTTCCTTTCGGATCCATAACAAAAAACCGGCAATAAGGTCATCTACCCTGAATCGAAAAAAAATAAAACGTCATTTCTCCTTCGCCCTTTTTTCTAATTCTCTTCAAAATCACAAAATAAAATATCTTTGTACGCCGCCCGACCAGGCATCGCCCCTCACGTACATTCTGACATACGTACACACTGACATACATACGTGCATACGAACACGGAGATGGCATACCCTGTGCAAAACAGGGAGGGAGGAAAAGCAAAACACAAAAGGCCGCGCCCTCACTCCATCCCTCACACATCCTTCCCCCTCCCCTCTACCCCCTTCCCACAATCTCCCCAACGCCCATCCTGACACCGCCACAGGATGGCACCCTTCCCTTCCCTTCCCTGCGTCTCCCTAACATTCCTGCAGGACGCCACACCGCAGCACCATAACGGGGACCACACAGGAGTCCCAACCAAGCCACCCTCCCTCGCTCCCTTTCCTCCTTCCCTTCCTTCCTTCCTCACCCGCCCCCGCCCCCTCTTCCTCGCTCCCACGTCCTCTCCCTCACTCCCTCCCTCAACCCCACCGCCCTGATCCCCGACAAGACGGCGGGACTGTGCTTCAGCGACTCTTTAATGATTTCGGGGCATTAGGGAACCAGCGCCGCCGACTTAGCTCCGCTGTGGGGGGCGAGGGCAGGAGGGCAGGGGGGCACGTCGAAGGGCAAGGGTAGGACTAGGAGGGGGGGAGGGGGGGTCAGCATTACAGAACGGATTCAGAAGAGGAAGAAAGGAAGGAAGAGATGAAGAAGAAGAAACGGTGACATGAAGGGGAATAGAGACGAAGACGAGGAGGGGAAGCAAAATGAATGAGATGGTGCGAAGGAGGCGGAAAGAAGAGGAAGCAGAAGCGGAGGAAATTTTTCAAAATGTCCTCCTAGTCAGTCTTCAAAACTAACGCGATGTTCGTTACGTCCCTCAGTCGCCCCGCCGCCTCGCGCGACTGAACACTCTAATGGCGGCGATTGTGATCAGCTGATATTCTGTTCTACGACCAATTACACTAATGACTGCGCGTTCGGACTAATTCACTTCCACGAACCGGTAACATCTTGTGTGTAGCATTAACCTTAAAAGAACATCCAATACATTTTGCTTTCGCGAACGGCAATGTCAGAGTGTCGCCTGGGAGTAAAGTGCGTCCCTTGTGGCACCGCAATAACAACGGCCGCCTGATGCGTCTACCAGCTCCGCCACCATGCCTGCGGGCGCACACGCGAAAAAACTCTGCTCACACACACAGACAAACATACACGAACATACACACGCGCACACACACACACACAGACACAAACATACACGAACATACACACGCGCGCTCACACATACAAACATACACGAACATACACACGCGCACACACACACACACACACACACACACACACACATAATGGACGTACACACACTGTTTAGAAGGCCGACTAATTGACTGCATACCTACGGAACTCACAAACATAACAAACATTCCCCCCTGATTACGAGTACCCAAAGACACAAACGCCGACTTCAAAAAGGGAATCCACGAAATCCCCCAACAACTCGACGCAAACGGACACGCGAACAGAAAACGGGATCAGCTTCAGGCGGGAACCCCCTCAGTGCCAGACGAGCCCCGGGATGCCGCGGGCCGCCGGAGGAGAGGAGAGGAGCCGAGCCACGCACAACCGCCACATAACTCGGATAGCTTCCTCGTCTCCCATCTAGCCCTGGCTCCCTTTGAGGCCGCCGTCCGCCTGCTGTGGCGAACGGATCCCCGAGAGTCAAAGAAATATAAACGTAATTGTCGCTGAACATTTAGGTTCTTAGTCTCATGTTCTGCACAAGATATCTGTCACACTGTTTTGCCCCGGATAATATTTTACAGCATGTATACAACCAAGGTCTTATTTCCCTACGGAGGAGGAGGAGGAGCGGGGAAAATAAGAGAGAGAGAGAAGTGAGAAGAAACTGGAGAAAAGATATGTGTTGGAGACGAGAGAGAGAGAGGAAAGAGAACAGAGAGCAAGAAGAAGAGAAGAGAAAGAAGAGAGATTAAAGAAAAGAGGGAGAGGAAGAGAGAGCAAGGAAAAGGAGAACAGCCCATTACACAGTACGCAAAACTGTAGCATTCACCTCCTACTGACCTTGTGCCCCCCCCCCTTCTCCTTCTCCTTCCCCTCCCCCCCCCTCCCTTCCTGCAGTGCGCCATGGCGGGCTTGCTACTTCGACCTGCCGTCCATCGCGTGCAGGCGGAGTGCGGAGACAGGGCAAAGGGCTCCATGGTGCGGCTGCCGTTCTTGCTCGGGCTCATTACGACTTTATTCTTATTCCTTTCGTTTCACACTGCGAAAGGTTTTGGCTTCTATCCTCCATTCTCCTTCCTTTTCTCCCCCCTTGAGTAATTTCCCCTCTCTCTTTTCTTCTCTCTATCCTTCCTACCCGTCTCTCCCTTCAATCAGAGAGAGAGAGAGAGAGAGAGAAAGAGAAAGAGAAAGAGAAAGAGAAAGAGAAAGAGAGAGAGAGAGAGAGAGAGAGAGAGAGAGAGAGAGAGAGAGAGAGAGAGAGAGAGAGAGAGAGAGAGAGAGAGAGAGATAAAAATGGTCCCACGTTCTACTATAAAATACCACTATGTTATGTAAAACGCTACTACCAAGTTCTATTACGGAGCACCGCCACGTTCAGCTATGGATCGCCATCAACTCTTTGTTACAGAATGCCACCGCGTTTAGCTATGGGTGCCACCACGTATTGTTATGGAGTGCCACCACGTCTTCTTACGGGGTGCCACCACGTATTGTTATGGAGTGCCACCACGTATTATGGAGTGCCACCACGTTTTCTTACCGGGTGCCACCACCTTCAGCTATGGTGCCAATACGTGGTTGCTACGGAATCCCTCCGCGATCGACTTCCCGCTACTGTCGCGAGTCACGGAAGAGGTGGCCGGTATTTGGCATTTTCCTCCCTTCTATTTTCCAATATTCTACGCTTTCCTTAACCCAGTCGTTTACCGTTCTCGTCTCCCCGCTTCCTTTCTTTCTTTCTTTTTTCTCTCTCTCTCTCTCTCTCTCTCTCTCTCTCTCTCTCTCTCTCTCTCTCTCTCTCTCTCTCTCCCTTCCCCTTTTCTTCCTCCACCGTACTCCCCCTTTCTCCCAAAACGACAGCTCCCTCGTACATGTGCAAAACACTCCATCTCACGCGCGTGCCACAGTGCCACGTCCCACCCCTCGCTGTGACCGCTGGGGCGAAGAGGAACGCCACAAGAAAAAAAAGGAAGGGTGGGAGGGAAGGAGGGAGGGAGGGGAGAGAGGCAGGGAAGGAGGGAGGAAGGGAGAGAGGCAGGGAAGGAGGGAAGGAGGGAGGGATGGGATAAGAGAGGGAAAGAAGCAGGGAAGGAGGGAGAGGGAGAAGAAAAAAAGGAAGAGGGAGAGGAATGAAGGAGAGATGGAGATAGGGAGGGAGAGGGAGAGGGAGAGGGAGGAGAGAGGGAGAGAGAGAGAGAGAGAGAGAGAGAGAGAGAGAGAGAGAGAGAGAGAGAGAGAGAGAGAGAGAGAGAGAGAGAGAGAGAGAGAGAGAGAGAGAGAGAGAGAGAGAGAGAGAGAGAGAGAGAATCCGCCCTTCCGGTATTGTACCCAAAACATTCCTCACAAAACCCCAATCCAAGTCCACCTGCATGAATGGCGAACGCACATAACTTCCCCGTTAAGTCTACATGTTTATTAATACGAGTAATTCTCTCTCTCTCTCTCTCTCTCTCTCTCTCTGTCTCTCTCTCTCTCTCTCTCTCTCTCTCCCTCTCTCTCTGCCTCTCTCTCTCTCTCTCTCTCTCTCTCTCTGTCTCTCTCTCTCTCTCTCTCTCTCTCTCCCTCTCTCCCTCACACACACACACACACGTGCACGCGGGATTACACCTCACCTTTCCTCATCTAGTGCATTCTCCCTCGCCACACCGCATCGCCAGCCCATAAAGCAACCGCCGCCGACCTCAAAAGCCGCCCGATCAGCATGTCCTCTCACTGTCCTCAGTTCCCTCACTCCCTTCACGTTCCTTCCTCCCCTCGCGGTCCTCACTCCCTTTGCTGTCCTCATTCCCTCACTTCCCTCGCGGACTTCACTCTCCTCACTGTCTTCACTCCCCTCACTGTCCTCACTCCAACTCGCGTTCCTCATTCCCCTCACTGTCCTCACTCCACTTCGCGTTCCTCACTCCCTTTGCTGTCCTCATCCCCTCACTTCCCTCGCGGACTTCACTCCTCTCACTGTCCTCACTCCACCTCGCGTTCCTCATTCCCCTCACTGTTTCCACTCCCCTCGCGTTCCACATTCCCCTCACCCCATCTCGCGTTCCTCACTCCCCTCACCGTCTCCACTCCCCTCGCGCGCGGGAGTTGGAGCGCCACCTTCCCCTTTCTTACAGCCGCACACACTCAGCGGCCGTGGTAACGTGACCTCTGACCCCGGAGGTCGGCGGAGCTTCCGCGTGGGCACGCAACCACCGGGATCGGCTTTCCATGACATGACAGAGCCCACCGACCTTTGCCGCGTTTTGTTCGGAGAGGGTCGCCCGCCTGACTGCGTCTGCGGTGACTGTATGCCCCGGACACAGACACATGTGTGAATTAGCAAGGACTATATCTCTGCCTCCTCTCTCTCTCTCTTTCTCCTTCTCCCTCTCTCTCTTTCTTTTTCTCCCTCTCTCTCTTTCTTTTTCTCCCTCTCTCTCTTTCTTTTTCTCCCTCTCTCTCTTTCTTTTTATCCCTCTCTCTCTCTCTCCTTCACACCCCTCTCTCACTCCCTTTCTCCTTCTCCTTCTCGCTCTCTCTCTCTCTCTCTTTCCGGTATCTATGCCTGCCTGTGTCTGCGACCGCTTATCTGCCTCTCTATCTTCATCTCAAGCCTTTATCTCTCTCTAATTCCATCACACATACTCTCACAAATCAACCCCTCACCCCTCCCCCTTCCCCCCTTCCCTCCTCCCCCATCTACACCAACCCCACGACCCCTTCCCCTTCCCTTCCTCCCCATCTACACCAACTCCACGACCCTCCCCCCTCCCCCACCTCTCTACGCCGACCCCGCGACCCCCTCCGAACCACTTCCTTCAGACGCGCCTTCATCTTGCACGCGAAACCTACTTTCCACCCATTCCGCAGCTCTATCTCCGGAGGCGTGACATATGCAGAGATGGGGCGGCGACGAGGATGCAGACAGACCCTGGCGGGCCGGAGGAGGATGAGGAGGATGAGGATGAGGAGGGAGAGGGGGAGGATGAGGATGAGGAGGAAGGAGAGGAAGGGGAGGAGGAGGGAGAGGAAGGGGAGGAAGAGGAGGATGAGGGCCGGAGGAGGAGGGGGGTGAGGATGAGGATGAGGGGGAGGATGAGGAGAGGGTCCTTCCGTGGCGTTGCTATCACCGTGCGTCGTCGAGAGCCGTGTGTGTGTGTGTGTGTGTGTGTGTGTGTGTGTGTGTGTGTGTGTGTGTGTGTGTGTGTGTGTGTGTGTGTGTGTGTGTGTGTGTGTGTGTGTGTGTGTGTGGGTGTGCGTGTGCGTGTGTGTGTGCGCGTGTCTGCTCTGTTCGCTTACTTGATTTCTTCCCCCAATCCACCACAATCACTCTCGCTATCAGCGTTTTTAGCTAACTGCACTGATAATCTTATCACCAGAATTAATAATAATAAAATATTCTAAAATGCCATCACAGGATCAGTCAAAAAATCTAGAAAAAAACAACACTACAGTTGTCAACAAAGAATACAAAAAGTGCCAAAGACAACCAAATCAGCACTGCTAACATAAAGAAAATAATAATGTTCATAAAAAAAAAAAATAATAATGAGAATAAAACAAAAACAACAACCATAATAATTATAATAACATCAACAACAACACTAATAACAATAATCAAACATCAACAAGAACAATAACAAGCTCCTAAAAATAGGGACCGACACTGCACAGAATACGAAAAAGTGTTGCACCTCACGCGAAAAAAAAAAACAAAAAAACAATCCGACTGCAAAAAAACGAGAGAACCTCATCCCCTCCTCCTCTCCTCTTCCCCCCGCCCCCCCAGCCTTCTCATTGTCCTCCCTCTCCTCTTCTCCTTCGACCCTCCTCCCCTCTTTCTCCCCCTTTCTCCCCCTTATCCCTTATTCGCTCCCCACCCCCCAAAGTGACATTGTATGCTAATGTTGCCAGCAGCAAATGTGGTGCAGCCGAGGTTCTCCTTGGGTCACAGGATGGCGGGGTGGGGGGAGGGGGGGAGGATAGGGAGGATGTTATTGGGGGAGGGGGAGGATAGGGAGGATGTTATTGGCGGAGGGGAGTAGGGAGGATGTTATTGGGGTAGGGGGTAGGAGATGTTATTGGGGGAGGGAGGATAGGGAGGATGTTATTGGCGGAGGGGAGGGGGAGGGGGAGTAGAAGGAGGGGAAAAGGGAGGAGGAGGAGAAGGTAAGAATAAGATGATGATGAAGAAGGGGGAGGAGGAGGAGGAGGAAAATGAGGTTGGAGGGTTAGGAGGAGGAGGAGATAGGAGGAGGAGAAAGAGAAGGAAAAGGAGGAGGGAGGAAGGAAGAAGGACGAAGAAGGAGAAAAACAGTCAAAGAGAAAGGGGCTGAGGTACAAAACCAAACAATACAAAATCGCAGGAACAAATAAGGAAGAAACAAAACAGAACCAGCGAAGACCCCAAAAACAAAAGAACAAGAGGCAAGGAAGTGACGGCAAAGAAAGAGAAACATAACGAGCAGAAGGTGAGGGGAGCGAAGGGAGCGAGGAGGAGGAGAGAGAGAGGAGAGAGGAGGAGGAGGAGGAGGAGACAGAGGAGAGAGGAGGGAGAGAGAGAGAGAGAGAGAGAGAGAGAGAGAGAGAGAGAGAGAGAGAGAGAGAGAGAGAGAGAGAGAGAGAGAGAGAGAGAGAGAGAGAGAGAGAGAGAGAGAGAGACAGAGAGAGAGAGAGAGGTCAGGGCCGAGGAGAGAAAGAGAAAGAGAGAGAGAGAGGTCAGGCCGAGGGGAGAGACAGACCGAAAGAGAGAGAGAGAGAGAGAGAGAGAGGTCAGGCCGAGGGGAGAGAAAGACCGAGAGAGAGAGAGAGAGAGAGGTCAGGCCGAGGGGAGAGAAAGACAGAGAGAGAGAGAGAGAGAGAGAGGTCAGGCCGAGGGGAGAGAAAGACCGAGAGAAAGAGAGAGAGAGAGAGAGGTCAGGCCGAGGGGAGAGAAAGACCGAGAGAGAGAGAGAGAGAGAGGTCAGGCCGAGGGGAGAGAAAGACCGAGAGAGAGAGAGAGAGGTCAGACCCGAGGGGAGAGAAAGACCGAGAGAAAGAGAGAGAGAGAGAGAAAGACCGAGAGAAAGAGAGAGAGAGAGAGAGGTCAGGCCGAGGGGAGAGAAAGACCGAGAGAGAGAGAGAGAGAGAGGTCAGGCCGAGGGGAGAGAAAGACCGAGAGAGAGAGAGAGAGAGAGGTCAGGCCGAGGGGAGAGAAAGACCGAGAGAAAGAGAGAGAGAGAGAGGTCAGACCCGAGGGGAGTGAAAGACCGAGAGAAAGAGAGAGAGAGAGAGAGGTCAGGCCGAGGGGAGAGAAAGACCGAGAGAAAGAGAGAGAGAGAGGTCAGACCCGAGGGGAGTGAAAGACCGAGAGAAAGAGAGAGAGAGAGAGAGGTCAGGCCGAGGGGAGAGAAAGACCGAGAGAAAGAGAGAGAGAGAGAGGTCAGACCCGAGGGGAGTGAAAGACCGAGAGAGAGAGAGAGAGGTCAGACCCGAGGGGAGAGAAAGACCGAGAGAAAGAGAGAGAGAGAGAGGTCAGGCCGAGGGGAGTGGGGGAAAGGGGAAGCCACGCACGACCACCACGTGACACATGCGGGCGACCCAACCGAACGAGGAATCGGGAGCGCCCGTGCTGGCTGGCGGCGGCGGCGGCGGCGATGGGGGCAACAGCGGCGCCAGTGACATTCGGAATCGCTCGTCGTCGGGGAGTAAAATGGCGGCGGTGGCGAGGAACGTCGTCGAGCAAGGAGTCGCGGTGCTCGTTGCGGAATGCGATGCCAGCCGGAGGAGGAGGAGGAGGAGGAGGAGGAGGAGGGGGAAGAGGAGGAGGAGGAGGAGGGGGAAGAGGAGGAGGAGGGGGAAGAGGAGGAGTAAATGGTATCAATGGCGAGGCGGAAGCGTTTGGCCGTACCGTTCTCCTACCCTTCCTTCTCCACCTTTCTCTCTCCTCCTTCCCTTCCTTCCCCACCTCCCCCTCCCCCCTCCTCTCCCCTCCTTCCCCACCTCCCTCCCCTTCTTCTCCACCTTTCTCTCCCCGCCTTCCCTTCCTTCCCCACCACTCCCCTCCTTCTCCACCTTTCTCTCTCCTTCCCACCTTCCCTCCTCTCACCTTCCTCCTCTCCCCTCCTTCCCCACCTCACTCCTCCTTTCCCCTCTTCCCCACCTCCCTCCTCTATCCTCCTTCCCCACCTCCCTCCTCCCCTTCCTTCCCCACCTCCCTCCCCTCCTCTCGTTCCCTACCGCCCTCCTCCCCCTCCTCCACGCCTCCCCAACAAGTCTGTTTTTACTTAGGCTCCGAGTTCGTGTCGGTTCGCGTGTATACACAGAGCCCCCCAAAGGTAGAAGGGGGGAGGGGGGCGGGAGCGAGGGCCACGCCGACTGCGGACGTCACGCGACCCTCGTAAAAGAAGAAAAAAAAAGGTATCCGGCCCAGGTGGGGGAGAGGGGAAAGGAGAGGGAGGAAGGAAGAGAGAGGGGAAAGGAGAGGGAGGAAGGAAGATAGAGGGGAAATGAGAGGGTGGAAGGTGGAAAGGGAAGAAGGAGACGGGAAAGGAGGAGGAGGAAGGAGAGGGAAACAGAGAGGGAGGAAGGAAGAGAGAGGGGAAAGTAGAGGGAGGTAGGAGAGGGAAGGAGAAGGAGGAAGGAGAGGGGAAAGGAGAGATAGGAGGCAGGAGGAGGGAGGGAATAGCAAGGAAATTATGAGGAAAGAAGGGAGGGAAAGGGAGGTGAGAGAAGGGGAATAAGAGGGCGAGGGAAGGTGGAAGGTTAACAAGACAGGAAGTGGAGAGACGCAAGAGGAATAAGGAAGAAAGGAGGAAAGAAGAGGTATATGGAACGGAGAGATCAGGGAAGAGGAAGAGAAAGAGAAAAGAATAAAGAAGAGAAGAGTAGGAAGGAAGGAGGGAAGAGAAAAGCAGAAGAGGAGGAGGGAAGCACGGTAGGAGGGAGGGAAGGAGGGTTGGGGCAGGGGAGATAGACCATGATTCACTCCCCAACAACCAGCATCAATATTATGAAAGTTACCTCCAAACATCCAATGGCGGCCAACAGTTTCCTTTTTTTTTGTCATAACATCACAAGCACTGCATGTTCCATCACCCGTGGATTACACAATGCATCTCTCATATATAACTACACAGCGGTAACCTTGCGATGAACAAATTTCGACATGAAAACAGTTGATAAAACACGCACAATACCAAACCGACCTTGCAGAACTGATGCATGATCTCATCTTTGGATTGCAATTACTGTGCTTCGTGATAAAGTTATGTTTCCGCACATATACCGAGTGTGCATACATACTGATGCAAATTTCATAATGCAATAGCACATTGGTACGAAGGCTGGCGGAGAACTATCTGTCTCTGCCTCTGCCTCTGCCTCTGCCTCTGCCTCTGCCTCTCTCTCTCTCTCTCTCTCTCCTCTCTCTCTCTCTCTCTCTCCCTCTCTCTCTCTCTCCCCCACTCACTCTCTCTCTCTCTCTCTCCCCACTCTCCCCTCTCTCTCTCACTCTCCCCTCCCACTCTCTCTCTCTCCCCTCCCCCCACTCTCTCTCTCCCTCCTCCCCTCTCTCTCTCTCTCCCCCCCCTCTCTCCCTCCTTCCCTCTCTCCCCTCCCTCCCTCTCTCTCTCACACACACCCACTCCCTTTCTCTCCCTCTCCCTCTCCCTTTCCCCACTCACACACACACACTCCCTTTCTCTCTCCCTCTCTTCCTCTCTCCCTCTCCCCACTCACTCACACACACGCCAAAACGGTGTTCACGAACTAACGGACAAACAAAAGGCCCAAACTCGGGAACTCTATCAATCACGTATCGAAGTAGACTCATTCTACGCGGATAATTACCGGCGCGCTGGGGACTTCCGGGTGGGGGAGGGGGGGTGAGGGGGAGTTCAGTTCGGGAGAGAGAGAGAGAGAGAGAGAGAGAGAAGGGAGGGGGGGGGGGAGGACCTCGCTCGCCCTGTCGCATTCCTGGGTGTGTATGAGGGGAGGGAGGGGAAGGGGAGGGATGGGAGAGGTGAGGGGAGAGGATGGAAGGGGAGGGGAATGATGGGGAAGGGAGGGGAAGGGAAGGAGGAGGAAGGGGGGGGCGGTGAAAGAGGAATATTAGTCGGTCAGAATTATAACATCCGGAGATATGTCAGCATTCCTTTCGACACGATTCTTTCCTGTTCTAATCCCTCTTTTTTCTTCTTCTCCTTCTCCTTCTTCTCATTCTCTGACTGTTAATGGCACCTCATTCGAAATGTGAATTTTACTACCCAAAGATGCATTACCGAGAGGTCATTAGTGTAGCGACTTCCGGTCCCGTTTCATTCAATCACCCTGACATATGAGTAGTAAATTCTTAAATACATACATACAAACATACTGTACACACACACACACACACACACACACGCTCTCTCTCTCTCTCTCTGTCTGTCTGTCTCTCTCTCTCTCTCTGTCTCTCTGTCTGTCTGTCTGTCTGTCTGTCTGTCTCTCTCTCTCTCTCTCATTTGTCTATAACAAAACCCAAACAACGAGGCTCACGGAATCTAAAAAAAAAAAAAAAAAAAATCAGAAACACACACACACTTCTTCCCCGAATCCCCGACGGATTTCTCAAGACAATCGGAAACTCGAGAAAAAATAAAAACCCCGAACCTGGAAGTGTCGAGCGCCGTCCAGAAGAACCACCTGAGAAGATGACGATAAAAAAGAGAAAAAAAGAAAAAGGAAAAATGCACGTTCCCGCGGCCACGGAAGCGCCGTTCTTTTATCGGCCAGATGACCTACTCGCTCGCCCCTTCCCGGCCGCGGTCCTCGGGGACGAAGCGGAAGAGGAGGAGGAAGGAGAGGGGGAGAGGAAGAGGAGGAGGAAGGAGGAGGAAGAGGAGGAGGAAGGAGAGGGGGGGAGGAAGAGGAGGAGGAAGGAGAGGGGGAGGAAGAGGAGGAGAAGGAGAGGGGGAGAGGAAGAGGAGAGGAAGGAGGGGAGAGGAAGAGGAGGAGGAAGAGAGGGGGAGGAAGAGGAGGAGGATGAAGAAGGGGAGAGAGGAAGAGGAGGAGGAAGGAGGAGGGGAGAGGAAGAGGAGGAGAAATAGAAGCGGAGAGGAAGAGAAGGAAGGGGAGAGGAAGAGAAGGGAAGAGGAGGCAAGAGAAGGAAGGGGAGAGGAAGAGAAGGAAGGGGAGAGGAAGAGGAGGAGAGGAGAAGGGGGAGAGGAAGAGGAAGAGGAGGAAATAGAAGAGAATGAAGAGGAGGACAACAAAATGTAGAAAATGAGGAGAAGGAGGATATGGAAGAGAATGAAGGGGAGGAGGAAGAACAAAACGTAGGGAAAGAAGAGGAGGAGGAAATAGAAGAGAATGAAGAGGAAGAAGAACAAAATGTAGAGAAAAAAGAGGAAGAGGTAAAATAGAAAAGAATGCAAAGGAGGAAGAAACGGAAGGAAGAACAGGAACAGGAACAGAAAGAGGGAGTGTCAAAAGGAAGACGAAGACGAAAAGGCAAGACTAAAAAGAAAAAAAAGAAAACTCGACGAAACCAATAACGAGTCAGTGTTTCGACGACCTTCCGTGCCCGCCGAGTCGCCGTCCGTCCCACGCCGTTCCCGCCCCGAACGACACGTTCATCCCCGACGGAGGGCTTCCTTACCCGAGGTCCTCCTCCTCCTTCGGCGCTAATCGGCAGGAGCGAACTCACACACCAAGAGGAGAAAGCCCAGTTCAAAAGGCGGACTTTCTCTTCTTCGGAGGGAAGGTCTTTCTCGCCCGCAAATGTCGCATTCGGGCTCGCAAAAAAGGCCTGGGAACTTCCCGATGGTATGGAGTGGACGTACATAATCGAAGGCGGAATCTGACCCGACAGGACCGCGATTACCTCCCTCTTTCCCTCGACAAATTGCCCGAATCCGCACACAAGAACTGGCTGCAACAGGAGGCCATTCGCCAGAAGGTCATTCTTCACTGTTCGCGGCCCGAGCGCGGCGCTGCGACCCGACGGAGGCAATGAATCGGCGGCGGGAACTGAGGAGCGGCCCCTCGAATCAGCGAGAAAGGAATGGCACTTGATAAAGAGACTGATAAAACGAGACTGTGTTTTAAGAGACTGATAAAAAGCGCTTGTGTTTTAAGACTGATAAAACGAGCTTGTGTTTTAAGAGACTGATAAAATGTTCTTGGGTTTTAAGTGACTGATAAAACGAGCTTGTGTTTTAAGACTGATAAAACGAGCTTGTGTTTTAAGAGACTGATAAAATGTTCTTGTGTTTTAAGAGACTGATAAAACGAGCTTGTGTTTTAAGACTGATAAAACGAGCTTGTCTTTTAAGAGACTGATAAAACGAGCTTGGGTTTTAAGAGACTGATAAAAAGCGCTTGGGTTTTAAGACTGATAAAACGAGCTTGGGTTTTAAGAGACTGATAAAACGAGCTTGGGTTTTAAGAGACTGATAAAATGTTCTTGG
>NC_091579.1:3908935-3923935 GCF_042767895.1 Penaeus vannamei | reverse complement strand
ACCGCGACAGGACATGACATCTCCATCGCGGACAAGGTAGCGTCCTTAGTACCTGCGGCCCGCCTCCCGTCGCTCCCCGGCGGATGGAGCTGTCACCGCGACCTCCTCGTCATCATTTCTTCCTCTGTCCCTGTCACTGTCCCTGTTTCTGTTTCTGTTTCTGTTTCTGTTTCTCTCTCTCTCTCTCTCTCTCTCTCTCTCTCTCTCTCTCTCTCTCTCTACATCTCTGCCTATGTCATGCCTGCCTGCTGCACTCGTCTCTCTTTTGTTTGTAATTTTACATGTCTGTATGTCTACACTCTGTCTCTCTGTCCTTGTCTCCCTCTCTCCCCTCTTCCTGATTTACCTGGCCTACACCTGCGCCCTCACCATGGCCGCCGCGCCCTTACCGGGAACGTCTTCAATCAACGGGCATGACAGAGTCGAATCTGCGTCCTCGCTACAAACCCGGTCTGGGGAGAATGGCTGGGAATCCGCTGGCGCGTTTCCGTCCTCTCCGCTTTAATTTGCCATTCGTCTTATTTACGTAATCATCGGCATGAAATTCGACACCCGACGTGCATTTCTTCACATTCCCGAACTGACTTGCGAGCGGCAAACTTTCCATTAAAAAAAAAATAATAGAAAAAAAATAAATAAAAAAATTAAAAATCACGATCCCCAGACACGTCCCCGAAAATCATCGCCCTCCCCCAGTGGCACTCCCCGCACTCGCACGTCCATCCCGACACGCCCCCCCCCCTCCTCCCCCCCAGTCGTGGCACTCGCGTGGAAAGTATGACTGCGTGCCTGTGCCGAGCCGAGAGGTAATCCCGTTCTCGCTCCAAATCCGATTGCTCTCTTGACCTCCCGACCTTTCACTCCACGCTGCCCCCGCCCCCCCGCCCCCCCCTCTTTCACACGTCATCAAGTCCGGCGGAAGTGCGACGAGACGCTGGACATACAGGTACTGTTATGGTTCAATGGCGTCCGTGAATAAAGCGCTGTTCCTTCCGTTTCCAGGCGCTTAATGGTCCCTTGATCTACTTACGGCGGGCTTGATCCGCCGTTGCATGACGTCTATCGCGAGCGCTTACTGCGTTATAGGTCGCTGTTGTCATGGCGAGTTGGCGCTTGGGGTTCTTTTTGCGATTAATCTAAATACCATCAAAGGACACTCACAGTTCCACAGTTTTTCAAAGTTTCAGTTTTACTTTTTTTGACTTTGACACGTTTATTGAGACAAAAGTAAGATTACATCTCAAAAGGATGAGGTAACTTAGGTTATCCTCACCCTTACTTATTAAGTCCCTGTGCGGGCTCACAATTCATTATACAAAACCAAATAAAGAGTTCATTTCACTCTCGCCTCAACACACGCGAGCTGAAAGTGGCCCTCTCCTGGGTGTGCCCTGAATCCGCGCTTCCCTGCCACCCAACGGGCGCCCAACGGACAGCAGCCACCAGCTGGCACTTCATCATCAACACACATCTGCCCCGCTTCCTACTCGGCCGCCCATGCCGCCCCCTCCTCCCCCCCCCCTCCCCCCCTCAGACTCCCTCCGTTGCACCGTTCGCTGGCCAATCAACACCCCCTCCCTCCCGCCCCCACCCCCCTGCACGGACCGCTGGCATAATTCATCAAATGCTACAGGACTGCCGCATTGCTGGTGTCAAAGCGGCTGACCGTGCGAGGAGGAGTTACGCGTGCAAGCTGTAATTATGTGAGCGTTTTGCTTATGTGGAGGGAGGGGCGTGTACGTGAACGTGAGTACAAGAGTGAGTAAATGAGTGAGTGAGCGAGTGAGTACGAGAGTGAGTGAGTGAGTGAGTACGAGAGTGAGTAAATGAGTGAGTGAGTACGAGAGTGAGTAAATGAGTGAGTGAGTACGAGTGAGTAAATGAGTGAGTGAGCGAGTGATAAAGCGAACGCATGCATAATTGAACAAGTTAAAGATACGTGAATGCGAGTGAATGCGCATGCAGCTTATACATGTGCAACCGTTTACTTATGCTTGCAAATGAGTAAAAAAAAACATACTCCGAACACAGGCACATGCGCGCACCACCACAAAGGAGTCCCACCCGCAAACACAAAGGGCTTCTAGTCACAACAAACACATTGCCAGGGCCATTAGAGACAACACATGCCTAGCGGTTCCCTGAACGGCAGGCGAGAAATTAAACAGCCGTTCGCGAAGGCCAAAAGCGCAAGCCTATGGTGCAATCCCCCCCCCCACCAGGCACCCGCCTCTTGCGAGGGAAGTGTTGCCATACACGGTGTCACTATTGCAAAGACCTTTCGAAATACGGAATAACTGGTACTTAACAAAATAAGTAGGAACGGTGTCACTAGAATATATTGAAGATAGATAGATAGATAGACAGATAGACAGACAGACAGAGTGAGTGAGTGGGTGAGAGAGAGAGAGAGAGAGAGAGAGAGAGAGAGAGAGAGAGAGAGAGAGAGAGAGAGAGAGAGAGAGAGAGAGAGAGAGAGAGAGAGAGAGAGAGAGAGAAAGAAAGAAGAGACAGAGAGAAGAGAGAGAGAGAAGAGAGAGAGAGAAGAGAGAAGAGAGAGAGAGAGAGAGAGAGAGAGAGAGAGAGAGAGAGAGAGAGAGAGAGAGAGAGAGAGAGAGAGAGAGAGAGAGAGAGAGAGAGAGAAGAGAGAAAGAAAGAGAGACAAAAACAGATAGACAGAGAGAAAATACACAACCAAAACAGAGCAAGAAAGAGTGAGTGAGTGCAAGACCAAATAAGAATTAGACCGGGTGAGAGAATGAGCAAGCGACTGCGTGCGTGCGTGCGTGCGTGTGTAGCAGTGTGTGTGTGTGCATGATTACGAAAGGCCCAGCACGCAAAAGGGGAAACCTGGACCGAAGGAGACCGAGTGCTTGGAGAGGGATATCGCGAGGGGGGCGAGTGTGCGCGAGAGGATATGGTGCATTTGGTGAACGAGGGGTGCGCGGGCGGGGGTGGAGGAGGGGCGGGGGGAGCGGAGGGATGGGCGGGGTGGGTGGACAGGTGGGAAGGGTGGGCAGGAGGGGTGGGTGGACAGGGGAAGGGTGGGAAGGCGGAGTAGGTGGACAAACAGGGTGGGTGGAGAGGTGGGGTAGGTGGACAGGGGAAGGGGTGGGCAGGCGGGGGTAGATGGGCAGGTGCGGTGGGTGGACAGGTGGGCAAGGCTGACCGGGAGGAGCAGCGAAGGGAGGCATGCAAGGGTGAGTCAGCAGCCAGTCCCGCGGCCGTGCAACCTGAAGGCCCAGGTAGGGATCGGTGCACAGGTGGTTCCAAACCCGTCTCCCTCACCTTGCTCATTACGAACACCTGCTGATAACATCTCTCACACTCGGAGCAGGAGGTCACGAGGGAGCTCTCGACGTCACAGTTTCTCCCGCTTATTGCAACACCCTTCTTAAATAAAGGACAACGACCGCGGCTCCACTCCAACGATTCAATCACCCCCGTAATTGCTTCTTCTCGAAATGTCAAGCCACGTGCACGACGACGAGCGATCCCAACAGCCGATCCACTTATCCGCCTCCCGACCTCTTCCGTCCACCGCCCCTTCCAGCCGGACTCTGGGGCGGGCGAGGGCGGGCCGTGGCGACCACCTGCGTGTTGTCGTCGTCACGGAAAGCCGATTTATAACTGCGGCAAAACGACACCGACGCGCGACGCTGGCCTTAAGAATTACGCTAATACGCCGGGTTTTTTTGTGTGAATGGCTTTTAGTGAATGCTAAATAATACGCGTCTGTAATGGGGTGTGATTTACGGGACGCGACTCCGCATGTGCCGAAATAAAGGACGTAGTATTCATTGCTCAGCATCTGATCCTCTTTATTGATCCCCAGTGCGGTTCTGGTCCATGTACTATTGTTTACGAAGGGTAGATCGATGACTCTGATGTTCGTATTTGTCGTGTGGAATAGGCTGTCACGGAGCAGGGTGAGCGCGCCGCCTACTCTGAGCCTCACTAACGGCAATGCGAACTCGGGATGTTAGAAATGCGGGTTTGAATGGCATCGAGTGCCTGTAATTATTCAGGAGCTTTGTTCCTGCACGGCAAGTCTCAAGCAGAAAAAAGCCAGTAATGCAAGAGGCAAAAACCCGTTCCCCGGCGTGCAATCACCTCAGTTCCGAGGCAATTTGCGAGTGGACGCTTGCAATCGCGTTCACGCAGGACGCGGCGCCGCAGAAAAAGCCTCCGCCCGCTCCTTCCGAAGGGCGTGCGCGGCGCTCGCCTACACGTCTTACCACGCCTCCCACGGAAATTAAGTCGGAAAACGTGCTCTTCCCCCGTCGCGTCGCTATTATGTCTCCAGAGCTCGGACGCGGATCCCGCTCTCTCTCCCGGCCACCGGAGCGCCCTCCCGCCGCGACAGCTGGTCCTCGGGGCTCCGACGCGGCTGGCGACATCCGCGATGCCCGACCGCCTCTCCTTGCAGCAAAACAAATAAAAGAATCGTCCCTGCGATCATACTGACTTCCTTCATTCCAAATTAACTGTCTCTGTCTTTTTTCCAGCGACATTACCAGCAAAGGAGAGCAAAACGCAGCGAAAGAACTGGACTGGCGGTCCGGCCTGATCACCAGATCACCCTGAGTGTGAGACTTCCGGCCTGGGAATACGGAAGGAAGGGGGGGGGATGGGGGGTCCACCACGGCGCTACATCCGCCGCAAGATGATAGTCTGGTAAAGAGTGACCACATCCTCGCGTGGGACTGGCCGGCGCCTTGCAGCCTCCGTCACTCACCTGTTCAATGTCGCTCGTTTGAACACACGCTGGCTAGTGCGATCCCTCTTTGCGTCCACTTATCTCTCTGTATGTTTGCGGTCTCAGCCACTCGCTGTCTCTCTTGCCTCCCACCGTCTCCCTAGCACAAACAACCTTACATACATACCTACATACATATATATTTATATATACATACAGTCATACACAGAGACACATACAAAGACACGCACGCACACACCTCCCTTCCCACCACCCACACGGCTCCCACCCGCTAAATCACCTTCGCGATGCTCTCCCACAGTCGCGGTGAGCCACGCGCCCTCCGGCACCGCGGCGAACACCTCGCCGGAAATATCGCTAACTCACAGACGTCGGCGTTCGTGTCCCGGACTCTCCGGAGATGCATATAAATACACGTATCTTACCATCGCGACTTGCCCCGCCCCTCCCGTGCAGTATCAGAGCCGGGTGCTGCTGCCCCTTCCTCTTCACCCCTTCCCCTGCCCTTCCTCTTTCCCCCCTTCCCCTACCCTTCCTCTTTCCCCCCTTCCCCTACCCTTCCTCTTTCCCCCCTTCCCCTACCCTTCCTCTCCCCCCCCTGCCCTTCCTCTTCCCCTACCCTGCTCTTCCTTTCTGCCTACTCCACTCCTCCCCATGCCCATATGCCTTCCCTCAACCTACCCCAATGCCCCGCCCCCTCTCCTTTCCCCTTCGCCTCCCCTTCCAATTGCCCCGCTCCCCTCCAATTACTCCGGACCCCTCCCCATGCCCTAACCCTATTTCCTTCCCAACCCCTAATACCTCTACCATCCCTACACACCTTTCCACCCTTAATCCCCCCACCCCCTCCTCCCCTACCCCCCACTCCACCCTTAAACCCCCACCCCCTCCTCCTCCTACCCCCCACTCGCCCCTTTAAACCCCACCCCCACCCCTGCCTCCCCTATCCCCCACTCTGCCCCCACTCCACCCTCAAACCCCCACACCCTTCTCTCCTACCCCCCACTCGCCCCCTCAAACCCCCACCCTCTTCTCCCCTACCCCCACCCCAACCTCCCCTCCCGTGGCGCAGAAGCCCCGACAACCGTAGCGTGACAAGTGCGTCGTACCACATGCCTTGGCACACACTGAAGGGGGCGCTCGCTGCTCCCCGCGTTTCCCTTCCGCCCATCTTCGCGTCGAGCCGAATAAAGCCGAATAAACGCCCGAGGTACATCCGGCTCTGCGTTACAGCCGTGTTAGTTCGGCTTGAATAGAGATGGAGAAGGAAAAAAAATAAATAAAAATAAATAAATAAATAAAATAAAAAATAAATATATAAATAAGAAGAAATAAATATATAAATAAATAAACAAAAGAAGAAATAAATAAATAAATAAATAAATAGAATAAAAGATATATATAAAAATAAATAAATAAAAGAAAAAATAAATATATAAATAAATAAATACAAGAAAAAATAAAATAAAGGAGAGAAAATAAAACAAAAGAAAAACAAAAGATAAAAGAAGGTTCAGCAGGTCAAAGCTCAATGAAGAACGCTTATCACACATGCACAGAACTTATCAGATATGCACAGGATTTGTCTTATCCGAGAAAAATCCCAATTTCTCGGAATGAAATAGGGTTTATATCAAATTTCACAAGTACGGATAAAACCCTCTTGGATACAACTTCAGAATAACAAAAAAAGAAAAAGAAAAAAAGAAAGAAAGGAAAAAAAAACAAAAAAAAACGCACGTGATATTATCTAAGCCAATGTGAAAAAACCTGTTTAGGAAAATATTCATAAATATTGCATAATATCCTGGCTCTCACCCACAAGTTTCTAGGCCTAAGATATTAGCAAAAATCTCATTTCTATAAGAGGCATATCATGAAATAAAAAAGATCCACAAGGTTTCAAAAAAGCTAATATCAATAACACCATTTTCCCCAAGAACCTTTTTCAGTTACTAGAGATATATTTTCGCCCTCTCCCCACAAAAAAGATAAATAACTAAAAAATAAAAATAAATAAATAAAACAAAATAACGAAATAAAATAAAATAACTAAATAGAACAATAACAACTAACAAAAAAAAACATAAATAAAATAAAAACAAATAAAATAAAGAATAGAATAAAACCAAACAAAAGTAAAAAAATAAACAACCAGACAATAAAAGATGAAAAACAAAACCAAAAAAATGAAAAAACCGACTTCACCTCGCCCCTGGCACGGCCACGAGCGACCCGGGGACGACGGGGACACCGACAAGCCTGCCCCGTCGCCTCCGCCTCTCCTGAGACAGAACCCTCACCTGGAAAGAAACAGAACGCGGGGTCAGTAAGGCAGAACAGCGCCGGGAGAAAGGACGCTTCAAGTCACGCAGCTTCCACGAAATCACACTTAGCGCCGCAATAATTAGCCCCCAAGTCATCAGGACACATTAGAAGTAATGAAGCGAGGCGAGGATGCTGCTCCTCCTCCAACTCCTGAACCACCACCACCTCCTCCTCTTTCTCTTCCTCCTCCACTTCCACCTTTTCCTCTTCCTCCTCCTCCTCTTCCTCTTCCTCTTGCTCCTCCTTTTCCTTCACCTCCTCCTCTTCCTCCACCTCCTCCTAACCCACCCACGAATCCCGCAGACCCCAAGCCACCCACAGATAACCCCAACTCCCAGTCATTCTACAGACCCCACATCCAACCCACAATCACACAGACCCCACAACACCCCATAAACCTCTTCAACCCCCGACCCCCGACCTTTCCACAGACCCCGACCCATCCACAAACCCCACAGACCCCTTCAGGACGTCAGAAATCCCCCAGAGCGATGGCGAGAGGAAGGCCAAACGAAAATCCCTGGGTGGGGTCCTGGAGGAGGGCGAGGCGGCCATTGTGCTTGAAGAGGGCCTGGAGAGGGGGCCGCGGACCTCTCTCAATGCCTCTCCGCTGTTGATCCGAACAACGAGACGATTGCAGGAGGAGGAGGAGGAGGAAGGTGGAGGAGAGGGATGATGGAGAGGTGCAGGAGGAGGAGGGGGAGTGCAGGAGGAAGATGATGATGATGATGAAGATGAGGAGGAGGAGATACAGGAGGACGAGGAGAAAGAGGAGGAAGAGGTAAACGACGACGAAAGAGGAGGATAAAGAGAAGTAGAAGTAGGAGGACGAGGAGGAGGAGGAGGAGGTGGGGAAGGAGGAGGAGAAGAGGGTAGCGCGGCGAGAGAGCGTAGATATGGCACGAAGGGAGGCACCATCGCAGTACGAGAAGATAAGAGACAGAGACGACGAAGGAAGGAAGCATTAAAGGAAGCGTCGTCGAGAGGCAGCGTCGAACCAAACAAGACGCACGACAAAAAAAAAAAAAAGAAGTAAACACAGACACCCTCACGTAAAAGGAAAAGCAGAACGCGGTTATGACGAGTCTTTTGTAACGACCACCCAAAAAGAGGACGCTATTACGACGGAACGAAGTCAGCCAGGGACATGAGAAGCGAAAAGCGAAGAGGTGGAGGAAGTGAGGCCTGGATGAGCGTCAGGGTTCTGGAACATTCACAAAAAGCGCGGGCAGGGTGGAGGAGGGGGACACGCACGCACGCACAAGACATTGCGCAGTGAAAGCTAAAAGGAGAATTGATGCCCAACAAAACAAACGTCGCAGGCAAGAAACGGCGACAATTAGCCCCACTTTGTCGCTCTCACGCAAAGTCAAGGTCTCGTCAGCTGTACCTCCATCTAACTCGACATGCAAATAGATATATCGATAGATAGATAGAGGGGAAGAGGGAGGGAGGGAGAGAGGAAGAGGAGGATGGAGAGGGAGATGGGGAAGTAGAGGGAAATATAGAGGGATAGGTAGAGGTAGAGGTAGAGGTAGGGGTAGAGGGAGAGAGACAGGATGGGGGAGAGAGAGAGAGAGAGGAAGGGAGAGAGAGAGAGAGAGAGGAAGGGAGAGAGAGAGAGAGGAAGGGAGAGAGAGAGAGAGAGAGAGAGGAAGGGAGAGAGCGAGAGAGGAAGGGAGAGAGAGAGAGAGAGGAAGGGAGAGAGAGAGAGAGAGGAAGGGAGAGAGAGGAAGGGAGAGAGAGAGAGAGAGAGGAAGGAGAGAGAGAGAGAGGAAGAGAGAGAGAGAGAGAGAGGAAGAGAGAGAGAGAGAGAGAGAGAGAGAGAGAGAGAGAGAGAGAGAGAGTGAGGGAGACAGAGAGAGAAACAAAGAGAGAGAGAGAGTAAGATAGATAGAGAGAGAGAGAGAGTGAGGGAGCCAGAGAGAGAAAGAAAGAGAGAGAGAGAGAAAGAAAGAGAGGGAGGGAGAGAGAGAGAGGGGAAGGGAGAGAAAGAGAGAAACAGAGAAACAGAGACAGATAGACAGAGAAAATACATAACCGAATAAGAAAAATATTATCATTAAGCAACTACTCGCGCATCTATCACGACCAACATCACAATAACAAACCCATCTCTCGTCCCTAAACATAAAACATCGCCAACACAAATAACAAAAGAAAAAGATTCACGTACAGGGGGGGGGGGGAGGGTGGCTGGCAGGTAGAAGAGCCACGACGGAAAAAAAATCAGTTGGTAATTCATGCAAAACTACTTAAAAATCTTACCGAGCCACAAAAAAGGATTGGCAAGGGAGGAGGAGGATGAGATAGACGAGAGAGGAGAGTAGGAACAGGGACGAGGATGGAGGAAGATTTTTTTTCAAAAATGCAAAAAAAGGTAGAGGGGGAACATGGAACTGAGAAGGGTACTAGGGAAGGAGAGGGAGAGGGAGAGGGAGGGAGGGAAAGAGAAAGAGAAAGAGAGAGAGAGAGAGAGAGAGAGAGAGAGAGAGAGCGAGAGAGAGAGAGAGAGAGAGAGAGCGAGAGAAAGAGAGAGAGAGAAAGAGAGAGAGAGAGAAAGAGAGAGAGAGAGAAAGAGAGAAATATAGAGAAAGAGAAATATAGAGAAAGAGAAAGAAAGACAGAAAGAAAGAGAGAGAGAAAGAAAGAGAAGGGATGTGGCCGGAAACCCTCAGGTTGTCAGCAGGACCGTACCTTGAGGTCGTCATGTTCCCAACTAATGAAACTTTTACGACCTGCCGACACTACCATCTTCATCACAGCCACCCGGGCGCCTCGAGGGTCCGCCCCCAGGTGCAACTGTGAGAATTTTTCTTCATCAAATTGTATGTGTGCAAATAACGCTGTGTGTGTGCGTAGGGGAGGGTGGGGGGGGAGGGGGTGTGTGTGTGTGTGTGTGTGTGTGTGTGTGTGTGTGTGTGTGTGTGTGTGTGTGTGTGTGTGTGTGTGTGTGTGTGTGTGTGTGTGTGTGAATGAGTGAGCGAGTGAGATAGTGAGTGAGTGCGTGAGCGTGTGAGTGTGTGTATAGGGGGTGCATGCGTGTGAAACAAAACCAACCAAACACAAACAAAAACTTTGAAACCCTTTCGTAACAAACCGCTCTTGTATTTCTGTTCACGCCTGAAAACGGACAGGCGGACACGGTATAAATCGGACAGCGGATAAAACGGAAAGACGGACAGCGGATAAAACGGAAAGACGGACAGCGGATACAACGGACAGGCGGACAGCGGGTGAGTCCCAGCCCCTCCAGACGCGGCCATCCGTCCTGAGCGCTCTGTAACCTGTCACGGAGGACTTGCTTTCCACGCGAACTATTCTGGGCGCCTCCGTGGCCTGCCTGCGCCTACGACTGCGTTAGGGCCGGGGAAGAGGGCGGAGGGTAGGGAGGGGGTGGAGGGTAGGGAGGGGGCGGAGGGTAGGGAGGGGGCGGAGGGTAGGGGAGGGGAGGAGGGTAGGGAGGGGGCGGAGGGTAGGGAGGGGGCGGAGGGTAGGGAGGGGGAGGAGGGGTAGGGAGGGGGAGGAGGGTTGGGGAGGGGGAGGAGGGTAGAGAGGGGGCGGAGGGTAGCGAGGGGGCGGAGGGTAGGGAGGGGGCGGAGGGTAGGGAGGGGGCGGAGGGTTGGGAGGGGGCGGAGGGTAGGGAGGGGGAGGAGGGTAGGGAAGGGGGAGAGGAGGGTAGGGAGGGGGCGGAGGGTTGGGAGGGGGCGGAGGGTTGGGAGGGGGGAGGAGGGTAGAGGAGGGGGCGGAGGGTTGGGAGGGGGCGGAGGGTTGGGAGGGGGCGGAGGGTAGGGAGGGGGCGGAGGGTAGGGAGGGGTGGACGGGCGGATGGGGAGGAGGGTAAGGAGGGGTGGACGGGCGGATGGGGGTGAACAGGGGGGGTGGGGGGGCGGAGGTTGAGGTGGTGGCCTGGCGAGTGTTACTTTTTTATCTTAAGGAAACACAATGAGATGAAATTGTGATGATTAGGAGGAGGATAAAGCGGAATAATGATACGGCGGAAAAAACAGAGATGCAGAAAGAAGTGAAGAAGAGAATGACCCGGAAGAAAAAGTACGAGGAAACCGAGTAACAGAGCGAGAGCGAGAGGAAGCGAGCGGCGGGGAGGGCGAACCCCCGCCGCGCCGTGCCCCAGCGCTGCGGAGGTGCCCGGGCAGGGTGCCCTTTGTTGTGATACGGCGTGGCAGGTGTCACGGCGCGTGACGACCCTCCCGAGCCCTATACACCCTCACGACTCTCTGTTATGCGTCTCCATCACCACAGCCACCATAAAACCCACACTGGAAAACGCCCTTCTTAGTGTGGCACCGTTTGTTTACTGGCTGTGTGGCCGTAATGGCTCGACATGTCACTCCGCCCACGCCCTGAGCCCACCACCCACCCACCCAGCCACCCCCGCTCGCCGCGCCCTCCCTCGTAATGGATATCTTAAGCGTGTGTTTAGTTATCTTTAGTCCCGCCCTCCCTTTCTTCTCTTTGGCTCTTCATTTGCTTCACCCACCGTACCTTGCAGCAGAGACAACGGAGGTTTCCCGAACAGGATAATACTTCTCTTAAATGTTTATCTCCATACCATTCATTTCACTTATTGGATGTATGTGAGCGCTTGCACCCTGAACTCACCCAAGCCCGATAAGGCCCGTGCTCCTCGGACGAAATGCCGGAAAAGCGACGGGCGCGGGGGAGGGTCGCCACAAAAATGCGAAGGGACGGGGTGCCACCGAGGAAATAACGAAGGGGAAGGGGAGGAAGTGCAAGGGTACGGCGGATGAGGTTGAGGGTGGAGTGATGACGTTAAGGAAGAAAGGGGGCGGATGGGGCAGGAGGAGAGGAAGAGAAAAAGAGTAAGAGGAGCAACGAAGGAGGGAGAAGAGGAGCAAATGACAGAGGAAGAGAAAGGGGAGTAAACGAGGGAGGGAGATTAAGAAGAGCAAATGAGGGAAGGAGAGAAAGAGGAGCAAATGAGGGAGGAAGAGAAAGAGAAGCAAATGAGGGAGGAAGAGAAAGAGGAGCAAATGAGGGAGGCAGAGGAAGAGAAGCAACGAAGGACGGAGAGCAAGAGGAGCAATGAGGGAGGGAGAGAAAGAGGAGCAAATGAGGGAGGAATAGAAAGATAAGCAATGAGGGAAGGAGAGGAGGAAAAACAAAGTGAGGCGAAGATAACAAAAAGGAAACAGGGAGATGACCCCCCCCCCCCCACCCCACCCCTCCACTCCCATCTCCTAGGTTACTACATACCCCAACTAAAATACAAATACAAATACCCATACAAACATTCCTCCACAAAAGGCAGAACTCGCAACAAAAAACCCAAAACCCAGCATAGCACTCTATAACACCCCATTACAGGCACGAACAAGGACCCCACCGGCTAGCCACGATCCCAGTTCGACCATGCTTTAATTGGATCACGTTTTCCGGGCGCAGTAACACGCCTATCCGACTAATCAGACTCGCAAAACCCGCTCCTTGGACCAGATTTCCCCGGTGCCACTAGCCCAGCGCACACCCGCAGCCAGGAAACTCTCCCTCCCACCCTCGAGAAAGCTATTGGTTAAGCTAGTGTCTCGAGCCTCCACGAGTCGCCTGGGCTTCCGCCGTCTTGCTTGACAGTCCCGAATTTCAGGCAGAAGCAGACGTCACGAAATGATGTTTTTTTTTTTTTTTTAAGGCCCGCTTTCTCATTAAGAAGAAGAAGAAGAAGAAGAAGAAGAAGAAGAAGAAGAAGAAGAAGAATTTTATCTCTGATAAAAGCGTCCAAAGGTCGATTGATCCCCGGGAGATTGCATGATCCATGTCAGCGCATGATAACCCCCAACCCCACCCCACCACTACCCCGCCCCTACCCGCCCTCCGCCAGCCCAAGGGAGACACTCCGCCGCTTCCTTCTAATCGCGCCAACAGACAAACGGGCTCTCCGGCCTCCCTCCGACGCTCGCGGTCTCCTTCATCTCTCGATCTCGGCCTTTGCGAACCCCCCACCCCCCACCCGGCCCCTCATCTCCCCGGAATCCATCTCGCGGATGACAATAAGAGGAGACGAAGGGCCAAAAGGAACCAGAGCGCCGACATAATTCGAAACCCCGAACCCCGAATAAAGCTCGCTCCCGCCGCCACAGACCTTGCCCCGTCATCAAGGCGACGCCGCGACTTCCAACTGCACCGCCACCGTCGTCGCGATCATCACACAGCCTCCCGCCGGTCTTGGCTTCCCTCCTTTAACCCCCAATAACCCATTTCCAGCTCCAGCTTCACCCCAATCCCTCCCCATCCCCTACCTCTTTCACGCCTTTCCCCATCCTCGGCTGCTCAACCTCTGACCTCTGACTCCTCCGCCCCTCCCCCTCCCAGCCACACACCCACCTAAGACCGTGATTCTTCCTCAACAATGAAGACCATGAGACCATAAACCCAAGAAAAACCCATTGAGAACATGGCAGACCATACTTCATGGCGCGGGCGTGATCCGCTTCGCTTCGCCGCCAGAGGGCCCGCGGCTTAATCCACAATCCCCACCCTGTCTCCCCTCTAAATCCACTCATACCACTCTCGAATTCTATTTCTCCACCCTCTCTCCTCTCGAACTCCACTTCTCCACTCAAAATCTATTTCTCCACCCTATCTCCCCTCTAACTCCACTAACTCCACCCAAACTCCATACACCAACCCCCACCCCATGTCAAAGACAACACAAACAATAAAAACAGACCTTCAAGAAGACAAATTAAGCAATCGAGCCCCCCCCCCCCCCGTCTGCAAAACAGATGAACACCCCCTCCCCCCTCCCCCTCCTCCATTTCGCCCTAAAAACAAAGGCAACCATAATTAAGGAACGAATGGCACTTTGACCCGTAATTACCCGTAATGAAAGCCCAGTAAAAGTACACAATACATTATAACCACCTTAATTAGCTCATGATATGGGTGGAGCGGTGGTGGGGGGTGCAATTAGGCCCGGTAATGGAGGTACATCGAGGCATCTCCAAGCACGGAATGTTGATCACGATGATATTAACATAATCAGCATTCATCCTTGCCATTACTATCATCATGATCATTACCATCATCATTATTATCATTGCTATTGCTAGTCATTAACTTTTACGTAACTAGTGTAGCAGCAGTAGTAGTAGTAGTAGTAGTAAAAGCAATGGCAACAGCAACAAATATAGTAAAACTAACGGAAACAATTCCCTCGAAGTGGGTTTATGCTTCCGCCAGAACCGAAAAGACAATATCCACAAATTATTAATTACACACGATTGCGCAGCTCTCGACTCTCGAAACAAAACAGCGTCTCAAGCCACTCACCGACTTTGCACAACAGCAATCCATAAAACAAAAGCGTCGAAACATTCATAAAACGCTTTCCAATCCGCGGAAGACCTCTCCAGCGTGCCCTTTCACAGCCAAACAGCCACTCCCCTCTTCCGTGCCCCAGGAACACGTCTTCGACATGTCCTCCCTACGCAACCGGCGGCGGCAGTTCCCCTCCGACGGCGGCGCGGCGGGAGGCGGAACACGCAGGGCAATCGGCCGCCGACGCCGGTCACTCACCGTCGATATCACCACGACAACCGAAGGACTCATCCCCGGCATCGCCTTGTCTCCCGCCCACGCTCTATGCACGTCAGAGGAGGAGGCCGCCCTTGGCGTCACGATGCATGCCTCCTCGGGATCGCCGTCGCCCTCGTCCATCTGCTCCTGATCGACAGGCCGGAATCAGCCACTCCTTCCTCGTGATAAGCCACTCCTCGTGCAATTTGTTGCCGTCTATCAGATTGATAAGCGGGCAAGTGGAGAGGGGGATGGGAGAGACGAGAGAGAGAGAGACGGCCCCCATATCGTGGCCCCTATAGAAATCTCCCTTCCATGCTTCAACTTGACCCCGTGGGAACCTGCACCAGCTCCCCTATCTGTTCCTCTCCTCAGCCAAGGCAAACACACACGAC
>NC_091579.1:3891435-3903935 GCF_042767895.1 Penaeus vannamei | reverse complement strand
TCCCTTCCCCCCTCCCCCTCTCCCTCGTCGACCGATCTCCCCTTCCGCGCTCTCCCCTCCTTCCCCACCGAGTCAAGGGTAAATCCCCTCTGTCTATTTTCCCCTCCTCCGGCCGCCCGTCCTCGAAATGGGAAGACGTGGCCATTTCCTTCTTGTCCAGCCTTTGCCCTTCTGGGTTTATGGCGAAAGGGGGGGTGGGGGTGGAGGGGGAGAAAGAGGGGACATATCTCCCCTCATTATTCTCCCCCTCCCCCTCCTCCTCCTCCTCCTCCTCCTCTAAGGTCTGCTTGTTCCAATCTTTCCCCTGCGTAGCCTTCCCTCGGGACACTCCTCAAATGGCCATCGGCGGCCTGCGCTCTCCTCCGTCGGCGACTGTTAGCTTCGCATGGTTGGTTGGCACGAACAGAAGGGGGAAGAGGCAGAAATGGAGAGAAGGCGAGAGGAGAAGGGGGAGAAGGGGGAGAAGGGGGAGGAGATGAAGGAAGCAGAACGGAGAGATGGCGAGAAGAGAAGGTGAAGGAGGCAGAAACGGAGAAAAGGCGAGAGGAGAAGGTAAAGGAGGCAGAAACGGAGAAAAGGCGAGAGGAGATGGGGAAGGAGGCAGAAGCGCAGACATGGCGAGCGAAGAAGGGAAGGGAGGCAGAAACGGAGAGATGGCGAGAAGAGAAGGGGAAGGAGGCAGAAAGGCAGAAATGGCGGCCTCATCTATTTTTCGCGATTATGCCATTACCCAAACTACTACAATCCATACAATCTGTCTACCTATACGTCACTTACACAGAGTTTATTGGCAGAAATCACATTACAACTCGTCTCACCAGTTACTAATTTCCCAATTTCACAGAGATCATACGTTAGACTTTACACAGTAGTTTCGCGAAGCTTGCGCGCACTGCATTTCAGCGACAGAAGCCAGACGACGAAACACGTTTTCTCGCGGCAAACGCGGAAGCCGCAAGTAAAGCCATAACCATAAATTCAAAATAAAATAAAACAATAAACATAAATTTCTCACGGAATACTAATAAACATGACGGCCAACTTTCCCCCGACAAAAGGGTGAAATGTAGAACGCGGCGCAAGTAGCACTGACACACTAAAAAAGACTCTCCCCTCCCCCCCTAACAGCCCCACCCACCCCCTCGCGCAAACACACGTCTCGACACGACGGACCGACCTCAGCCAATTACGCGGCCCGCAGTCGCCAATTAACGGGGCGAACTCTATACTTTCCGGGAGCCATTACTTTCGTGAAACCGGAGCCTCTGGAGGAGGAGGATGTTTCCGCGGTGCCTCGATCAGCGCCTCGAGTTATCGGCGGAGCCTCCGGTGTCGCCTTCCCTCCGCCGCTGCCGATGGCCGAACACTACCCTTGGCTCTGTGTTTATTGCTGTGACAGACAATGCTCCGTTTTCACTCATCCGGCCATTATCGCCTCGTTCTAATCCGATCGTCTGAAGACAATGCACGCAGGGAAGGATTCCTATCTGACAGTCATATCCTTTATCTGTCACTCAAGCAGGATCTTAAGAAAGTTTGTAAGCCTCTACGAAAGCCAAAGGATTCTATAATAAACACGCTTGTACAGAGAAAGCGCATAGCGTTCCGAATCCTATTGAAGAAGATAATCGGTGTAAACCCTTTCAAGTTTACGAGAAAAGATACAAAACAGATACTCCCCGGGCAGGTCCGCCCAACCACCCGGTAAAGCTTCCCCGCAAGTTTCCCTTCGAAATTACAGCGTAGGAACGGCACCCCGCCCACACGCCCACATTACCTCTTAATTCAGCGTCCGCCCCACCCACGGGTCACACACGTGCTCGCCGCCGCCACTTGAAGACAGCGTGGTTACACTCAAGAGGAGTGTTATGCGTCTGCTTTCCCTCAGCCGCCGTGGCACAAGGCTGTCGCCGCCCGCCGCCACCTTCGACTTCACGGGTGGTCCCCGGGCGATTAATCATGCGATATTGATACCGAGTGACTCTCTCTCTCTCTCTCTCTCTCTCTCTCTCTCTCTCTCTCTCATTCTCTCTATCTCTCTCTCTCTATCTCTATCTGTCTGCTTGCCTGCCTGCCCGCCCGCCTCTCCATGAGTCCATCAACCTCTCTCGCCTTACTGATACTGAGTGACTCTCTCTCTCTCTCTCTCTCAATCTCTCTCTCTCTCTCTTTCTCTCTCTCTCTCGTTCTCTCTCTCGTTCTCGTTCTCGTTCTCGTTCTCGTTCTCGTTCTCTCTCTCATCTCTCTGTCTGCCTGTCTGCCTCCCCATGAGTCCATCAACCTCCCTCGCCTTATTGATACTGAGTGACTCTCTCTCTCTCATCCTCCCTTTCTTTCTTTCTCTCTCTCTCTCTCTCTCTCTCTCTCTCTCTCTCTCTCTCTCTCTCTCTCTCTCTCTCTCTCTCTCTCTCTCTCTCTCTCTCATTCTCTCTATCTATGTCTGCCTGTCTGCTTGCCTGGCTGCCTGTCCGCCTCCCCGTGAGTCCATCAACCTCCCTCGCCTTATTGATACTGACTGACTCTCTCTCTCTCTCTCTCTCTCTCTCTGTCCTCTCTCTCTCCTCTCTCTCTCTCTCTCTCTCTCTCTCTCTCTCTCTCTCTCTCTCTCTCTCTCTCTCTCTCTCTCTGTCCTCTCTCTCTCTCTGTCCTCTCTCTCTCTCTGTCCTCTGTCTCTCTGTGTCCTCTGTCTCTCGCTGTCGTTCTCTCTCTCTGTCTCTCTCTTCTTCTGTCCTCTCTCTCTCTCTCTCTGTCCTCTCTCTTCTCTCTCTCTGTCCTCTCTCTCTCTCTCTCTCTCTCTCTCTCTGTCCCCTCTCTCTCTCTCTGTCCTCCCTCCCTCTCCCTCTCCCTCTCCCTCTCCCTCTCCCTCTCCCTCCATCTGCCTGTCTGCTTGCCTGTCTGCTTGCCTGCCTGCTCGTCAACCTCCCTCGCCTTCAACCCTGTCTGCGGGCCTTCGCGTGGCACCTCGTTAGCCAAGGTCTTGTTTGGCTCCCGACGTGGCACTCCTTCAACTTTTAATTCGCCGCCAGACGCCATCGAACCGCAACCGACCTTCCAAAAACAAACGGTCCGGCGAGGAACATCAAGCAACATCTCACGGCGCGGACCAGTGCAAACACACAGAGAGATATGGCCACGCCCCTGACGCCTCGTCAACGTCACTCTACCAAGTTCCACGCCCACTCCCTCCTACCCTTCCCTCTTCCTCTCCCCCACTACCCCTCTCCCTCCCTCTCCCCCATACCCCCCTCCCCAACCCCTACCCTTTCCTCTCCTCCTCCCCTACCCTCCCCCATACCCCACCTCCCCAACCCCTACCCTTTCCTCTCTCCCCATACCCCACCTCCCCAACCCCTACTCCTTTCCTCTCCCCCATACCCCACCCCCCCAACCCCTAACCCTCATATGTCAGGCGACTGCAGCTTTTAACGGATTAAGTTCACGTGTTTAACCCTGTAATGCATCTGGAAAAGGTGATGTCCTCGTCGCCGAACCCCGTTAACGCGAACCAGACGTGCCTCCCCCTCCCTTCATCCCCAACACACATTTATTCATTTACTCTCTACATTCAGTCCTTTACTCATTCACTCATCCACTTATTCACCGAAATCTACTTGCTTAATCATCACCTGTGTGTTAATTTATATCTATTCATGATTCTTCATAAAAGCATTCATAATAATTCATTCACCACTCACTTATTCATATTCTGTCTCATCCAATCATAATAATTCAGAATCCTTCACGCATCACTAACTCATTTGCATACACTTCCATTCATCCACAACCATTCAGAATCATTCACTCATTACTCACTTACCCACAGAGTATTTCATTTACTCATTACTCACTCACCCTAACATAATTTCATCCATCCATAACCATCCACATATCCTTCCCTCATTACTCACACACCCAACATAGTTCCAGTCATCACAACCATTTAGAATCATTCACTCATTACTCACTTATTCACAAACTGTTTCATTTACTCATTACTCACTCACCCAACATAATTTCATCCATCCACAACCATCCACATACCTTTCCCTCATTACTCACACATCCAAAATAATTCCATTCATCAGAATCATTCACTCATTACTCACTTATTCACAAACTCTTTCACTTACTCATTACTCACTCGCCCTAACAATGTGCGTGAACTTCAAGAAAAGGGCGAGAGACGAAGGCGCGACAATGAGGTTTTACGAGGACCGTTACAACGAAAGGAAGGAAGGAAGGAATAAATAAATAAAGGAAGAGAGAAATAAATGAATAAAGAAAGGAAGGAGGAAAGAAATAAAAGAGAAAAGAAAGAAAAGAAAGAGAAAGAAAAAAGAAAGAGAAAGAAAAAAAAAAGAAAGAGAAAAAAAGAAAGAAAAGGAAGAGACAGAAAAAGAAAAAAGAAAGAAAAGAAGGAGACAGAAAAAAAGAAAAACAAAGATAAAGAAAGAAAGACAGAGAAAAAAAAGCGCAATCAATGCCCGAGACTAGACCCCGATCCGAGCGCCATCTAGGAAGAAAACAGACAAACACAAATCGAGACAGGTAATTGAGGGTTCGAGTGTCATAAATACATCAAACACACACACACAGAGAAAAAAAAATACACACGCAAGAAATATCAAAGCGGAAAATAAACCTTCCAGACTGTAATGATGATAAACGCAATGGTAATCCAGAGCGTGAAAAATAGATTGAAAAAGAGAAAAGCCATCCTGTCTCAACGGCGCAGTCGGTTGGCGCAAAATGTAAACAAACAAGATGGCGCGACTATAGTAACTGATCAAAATCAACTATTTCTTAATAGAATTTATAAGCGTGGTTGTGTGTGTCTCTGTCTGCCTCAGTCTCTAATTTCCCGTGTCTGTCTGTCTGTCTCCGTCTCTCTTTGGCTGCCTCTCCTCTCTCTCTCTCTCTCTCTCTCTCTCTCTCCCATACCCATTCAATCTTTCGTACGTCCGTAGCCCCCAAACGCGAGATCCACACCCCGACGCCCACGGAAATAACTCTTCCCACCTTGCGCCACCTTACGCCCGACGCAGGTGACGAAAAGCGTAAGTGTCATAAGCTGGCACCGCTACCAGCTCTCTGGGCTCTCTCTCACCTCTTTCTCTGATTCATTCATCAACTTTTCTTCCGTCCTCCCTCCCGTTCGATCCCATTTTTCCTTTATTTTCTCATTTCATTTATTCCCCCCCACCTAATCGCCTTATTCTTTATTCTTAATATAACAAGCATCATGCTACAACTCCCAGAGACACGGTTCGATTTTTCTTTTTACAACATCCATAAAAAAAGAAAGTTTTCCAGTGAACGCTATTAGAAGAAACAATCTTAAAAACACTGATAAAATATATACCAGGCCATGAGTCGCATGTCAAGTGCAGCCTGTCTCTAAAAAGGAAGATTCGAGAAAGGCTGCCCAAATATTTATCCCAGCGAGCGTCAATGGCGTTTGCTGGGGAACCTGCAGAGGGCACTGCATCGGGTGCTGAAATTAATGTCAAACACGCGCAAAATTAATAAAAAAATAAATAAACAAAAGAAACAAACAATCAAATATAAATAAAACAAATAAATGTAAATAATAATAAATAAACAAAACAAAACAAACAAATAAAAATACACACAAAAGTAAATCATAAATAGAACAAACAAATAAACAAGCAAATAAAAATACACCAAATAAAAAAAGCCCTGTCACAAGATGCTGCGCCACTAATCCCCATCCCTCTCCCTCCCTTCCTCCTCCTTTCGTTCTTCCCCTTCCTCCTGCCACCCTGCCATCGCCACCCTCCGCCACCTGCTGCCGCAGCCGCACCACGCCGCCGGTGCCAAAGTCGTGAATCAAACTTTGAATCGTGCGTTAACGACCGCGCGCGCAAAGGTCACCGGGGAGACGCGAATGTAGAGAGATAAAGTCACGCAGAAGCCCGCATTAGCGTCAGAGCGGAGACGATTAAGTCTTGCGACAAACGGGGGGGGGGGGAGCGAGGGGAGAAGGGAAGGGTGGAGAGGAGGAGAGAGAAGGAAGAAGGAAGGAGAGGAGAAGAGAGAAGAAAGAAGGAAGGAGAGGAGGAGAGAGAAGAAAGCAGGAAGGAGAGGAGAGAGAAGAAAGACGGAAGGAGAGGAGGAGAGAGAAGAAAGAAGGAAGGAGAGGAGGAGAGAGAAGAAAGAAGGAAGGAGAGGAGGAGAGAGAAGAAAGCAGGAAGGAGGGAGAGAGAAATGAAGGAAGGCCGTGGTAGGAACGAAGAGAGATAGGAGGAAGGAGGGAGAGAGAAAGGAAGGAGGTGGGAAGGAGGGAGAGAGAAAGGAAGGGGGTGGGAAGAATGAAGAGAGAAAGGAGGAAGGAGGAGGGAGGGAGGGTGAATAGAGAAAACAGAGATTGCGAAAGGAGAGGAGGAAGATGAGAAAAGGGAGGAAGGAGAGGAGGGTTGGGTTGGCCAAACACCACGAGGAGGGCATAGCCAAATGTAGGCCTTCCTCGATTGAAAGGAGATCACGTGATCATTTCCTGCCTGACCCTCCTACGTCATCGCGCCACCGGGCCTTGTGATTGGCTGCAAGGGATCATCACGAATCCCCGGCCTCGCGATTGGGTCGACCGGATTGCGACAGCCTCTTTTGGTCCTTCCGTAATGGGCTCAGACCAAAACAATAACAATTTACCATTACGGCCCAAAATGGCTCCCCGTCTTGCCAGGGAGGTTCGACTGAGGTGGTCTGTGGGGGGCGGGGGTGGGGGTGGGTGGGTTAGGTTAGCTCATCTCGGGGAGGAAATGATGTATAGGTCCATTCATTCATTCATTCTTTCATTCATTCAATTGTTTCTGTTGCTCACGATTCCTCGACGGGGAAAGCCACGCGTGTAATCATTCCCATACCTTTCTCCCATCGTAAGTCACACACAATGACGTTCTCTCGGTAGGAAATGCGCCTATAAATACTCTCTCTCTCTCCTCTTCCTTCTCCCCGACCTTTAACCTTCTCTCCTCTCCTCTCCTCCCCTCCTCCTCTTTATCTCCCCCTTCCCGTCTCCCCGAGCCAAATGATCCCGGCCTGCAACCTTGCCATACCTTCCCCTCGCTCCACCCTTGTACACTGCGCTCGTCCTCTTCTCACACACACAAACACACACACACACACACGAACACACACAAACACATAAACACAAACACCCACCCACACACATGAACACACACAAACACAAACACAAACACACACACACACACAGACATAAACACACACACACACAGACATAAACACACAAACACAAACACACACCCACATCCCCGTCCTCCGTCAGGCATCATTTTGCATTCTCATTTACCCTCTCTTCCCATCCTCACATCCCCCATCCTCCGCTCGACCCCCTTATCACCACGCAATGTCTCCTTAATACCAATGATTAACCCAATGATCATAAAAAAATGACAAAAAAACAACAACACCGCGAGCACGCAACAGTAGACAAAAGGAGGAGCTCGCAAGGTCTCCCCAACACACGCTATGTCTACAGTGCTGCCTTTCTTGACGAAGCATTTCCTGTTACGTTAAGGTCCCGGACCAGGAATTGAAAAGGGAGCGAGAGAGCGGAGGGAGGGGGCAGAAGACCTAGACAGGGAGGGCACTGGGGAGTGTAGATGGGGGAGGGCAATGGAGAGCGCAAATGGGGAGGAGGCAGAGGGAGCATGGGGGGCGCAGAAGTAGAGGAGGAGGCAGAGGGAGCATGGGGAGGAGCAACAAGGAGCATGGGGAACGCAGAGGTAGAGGAGAAGGCAGAGAGAGCATGGGGAGGAGAAAGAGGGAGCATGGGGAACGCAGATTGGGAGGAGAAAGAGAGAGCATGAGGAACCCAGAAGAGGAGGAGGCAATGGGGAACAGAGACGGGGAAGACAAGAGGTGGAAGGGGCTCTCTCTCTCTCTGACCGTGACCACACAGATGGCAGTGGTAACCGTAGAGGAGGGATTGGGGCAGTGGAGAGCGCGTTGGATTACCGGGGCACGAATCGGGGCATCAGAATTAAATAACAGAGCAACCGGAGCGAGATGAGTCCGCTGAACCGTCCGGCAGCAAAGAGACCAACGACGGATTAACGGTTCTCTTAAAACGCCAACTATCGAGGCATCGTAGTGAAGTACAGCAATGAACTAGCAACGGAACATGCGAGACGACAGTTGAAAAAAAAGAGAGAAAAAAACAAACTTACTTCTATTTTATCGCCCCTTCCTTAATAATAATGATGATGATGATAATAATGATAATAATAATAATAATAATAATAATAATAATAATAATAATAGTAATAATAATAATAATAATAACAACATCAATAATAATAAGAATAATAAACAGAAGAAGAAAAAAAGAAGACAAAGACAGCGTCTAAATCAAAATCAGATTCCAAACCTTTCGAAATATCACAGACGAGGCCATCCAAAACATTAAGAGCAATCAAATTCCAGGTAAAGAGACAGCAATCTTTCTTCCTTGACAGGTAATGACGTAATCAGCTTTTACCAAGACACAATCAAAATAACACAACCAAGATCTCGCTAGGGTCCTCAAAACAATAACAATAACAATAACCATAACATTAACCACACCCATAATGATGATGATGATCATCATCATCTTGTTGTTGTTGTTCTTCTTCATCATCATCATCATTATCAATTATCATCATCACACTAATAATAATAATAATCACAACAAAAATAATAGCAATTACCAACCCAAGGCAGGAAAACGGGTTATCAAAAGCTGAACAAATACCAACCGAACAGGGTATCAACAAAATACCCCAAAAAGAAAGAAAAAAGAAAGAAAGGGAGAGAAAGAAACGGACCTGCTTGGTACCAAATCCCGCCTGTCGGAGGTATCAAAATTACCAACGACAAGCCATCAAAATGACAGCGACAGCCGTAAAAGCCACGTTACGCCGGGGAGTTGACAGGGCAATGAAAAATGACACAAGGGAAGAGGGAAGGGGAGGGGGGGGGGGCAGGGCAGGTGATGATTATCTACAATCATTAATAACCTCCCTGCCGACCCGACCCGACCCGACCCGACCCGACCCGACCCGACCCGACCTGGGCTTGGCTTGGCTTGGCGAGGGAAGGACGCTTCTCGATGTACATACTGTGGCTCCTGCATTGCAACTATTAAAGAGCTGGGAGGATGAGAAAAATGCGAAGATAGAGAGAACAAGATAAAGAGAATGAGGAACAAATGGATAATGAGAATGAGAGGGAGAGGGAGAGATGAAATGAGAGTAAGAGCGAGAGGGAGAGAGGGAGAGAGAGAAAGAGAGAGAGAAAGAGAGAAGAGAAGAGAAGAGAAGAGAAGAGAAGAGAAGAGAAGAGAAGAGAAGAGAAGAGAAGAGAAGAGAAGAGAAGAGAAGAGAAGAGAAGAGAAGAGAGAAGAAAAGAGAAGAGAGGAGAGGAGAAGAGAAGAGAGAGAGAAGAGAAGAGAAGAGAAGAGAAGAGGAGAGAAGAGAAGAGAAGAGAAGAGAAGAGAAGAGGAGAGAAGTGTAGAGAAGGGAAGAGAAGAGAAGAGAAGAGAAGAGAAGAGAAGAGAAGAGAAGAGAAGAAGAAGAGAAGAAGAAGAAGAGAAGAGAAGAGAAGAGAAGAGAAGAGAAGAGAAGAGGAGAGAGAGAAAGAGAAAGAGAAGAGAGAAGAGAGAAGAGAAAATCCTCTCACCCTCCCTCCCGTCATCCCCCCCTACCCACCCACACAAACACAAAAAAAGACAAGCACAACCCTGCACAACCCCCGAAATAATTTACGACGCGCGAGAGACGAAGAGCAAGCGCTGGAAACCGAAACCAGACCGTTTAAGAGGGACACCTTTTTCCCCCGGCTAGCGTGCCTCGTAAAACGCAAGAGGTTGACGCGATTTTGCACCGAGACAGGGGATAGGGGGTGGGGGTAGGGGGGCAGAAGGGTTGAGGGGATGGATGGATGGAAGGAGAAGGGGAGAGGATGGATGGAAGGAGGGTAATGGGAGGGAGGAAGGGGTAGGGAGGGAATAGGTGGAGAAGGGATGAGGGGGGAGCAAGATTCTACTTTTTTTAAAAGTTTCTTTTTCATTCTCCTATTATTTTTTGTGTCTATTCCCAATTTGCTAAACATCCCTGAACACTACCGCACAATTATTACTACTATTACCAATAAAATACCACCACAACTACCACTACTACTATAAATACTACTACTACCAAAGATACCCCTACTAGCAACAACAACAACAAAAAAGCCATCATAATTACAATCGCATTAGTGATAACACTAATGAAAACCAACACCAATCAAAGCCTTAGCACGCCCCACCCACCTCCCCTCCTCCCAGGGCAGCCCACCCAACCCGCCCACCACCCAGCTCCTCCACCAGGGCTTCTTCCCTCGCCGCCACGGACACCGCCGCGGAAGGAGCGGGGGAGCCGAAGAAGCCCCTTGACGGAAGACCTCTACACGGTCGCGCAAGGATCGCTAACGAGGCGCAATTTGCATGATTACGGCCCACCTGTTAATAGCTACCCCTCCCCCTCCCTCCTCCCCCCCTTCCCCCAACCTCCGCTCGGCCCGCTATCCCTATCCCTTCCCACCCTGCACATAGGGTTCCGGCCTTGGAGGAAGGGGGCGTTGCCGGAGGGAGGGGGGGCGGAAGAGGGGGAGGGGGGCAGAGGGGAAAGGAGGAAGGAGGCGATGCAGGAGTGAAGGGGGGAGAGGGGAAAGGAGAAAGGAGGAAGGAGGCGATGCAGGAGTGAAGGGGAGGGGGGAAAGGGGAAAGGAGGATGTGTGTGTTGCAGGAATGAGGAGGAGGGAGGGGGTGAGGGGAATGGAGGGGGAGTATGGGGGTAGAGAAGAAAGGGAGGAAGGGTGCGATGCACGAGTGAGGAAGGGGAAGGGAAGGGAAGGGAAGGGAAGGGAAGGGAAAGGGAAGGGAAGGGAAGGGAAGGAAGGGAGGGGAGGGAGGAGAGGGGAGGGGGAAAGGAGGAAGGGTGCATTGCAGGAATGAGGGGGAAAAGGGGGGGGGGAGGAGGCAATGGGCAGGGCAAGCTAGATGTCCCAAGAACGGTTTGAATCGTCTTCGCTTCTCGCCTGGCTATATATATATATATATATATTTTTTTTTTTTTTACCCGATTTGTTTTGATTTTCTATTTCCTCCTCCTTCTCCTCCTCCTCTTCTCCTGCTCCTCCTCCTCCTTCTTCTTTTTCTCCTTTTCTCCTTTTCTCCTCCTCCTCCTCCTTCGTCTTTTTCTCCTTTTCCTCCTCCTCCTCCTCCTTTTCTTTTTCTCGATCTCCTTCACTGCCCCGGCCGCCGAACACGTAAAACCACTACCAGGGTTTTTTCAGCCACGCGTTACGGTTTCTTCCGGTCACCACAACGGCTCCAGCTGCTTAACACCCCCACCCCACCGCCCCTACTACTACTATCATGCCCCCTCCTACCACCACATCCCTACCACACCAACGCTTCCTATCAAACCACCTACCACATATATATTCCTAACCGTCTTCATCTACCAATGTCAAATAATAATAATAATAATAATAATAATAATAATAATAATAATCTTCCCAAAACAACCATAATATCAAAAAATCAAGCGAAATTATCATAAGAAATAAATCCCTCCTCTCCTCCCTCCCCATACTACCTAAAACCCAATCGATTACCATACGAATCATAACTCCCCCCGCCTCCCCTCAAAATAATACAGCCTCCATAATACCTATATTACCTCCCATCATTATCGTCGTCGTCGTCGCCGTCATCATCAGCATCACAATAACAATAACAAAAACAATAACAATAACAATAAAACAACAATGGTAACTACATAACCTGCTCATCGCCGTCGTCATCACAATCACAATAACAATAACAAAAACAATAACAGTAACAACAACAACAAAACAACAACGGTAACTACATAAAACCCCAACCACGTGCTCATCGCCGCCATCATCATCATCATCACAATAACAACAAAAACAACAACAACAACAACAACAACAAAACCCCCCAACCACCTGCTCAGCCAACCCGCCCCCCCCCCTACCGACGGCCGAAACCCGACCTCTCCTCTCGATCAGCGCGCAGGACGACCGACCGACCGCGCCGCACTATACAACGCCGACGCCACGACCGCCCTGCTCAGCCCCGGACAAATGGCGATGACGGGGCGAAAGGAGCCACGGTGGAGCGCAAAAAAACACACGGGGGCCGAGTAACATGTACACGGAAAGGGGAGACGAGGGAGGGAGGGCGGGAGGGGGGGAGGGAGGGAGAGAGGGAGAGAGGGAGAGAGGGAGGGAGGGAGGGAGGGAGAGGAGGGAGGGAGGGAGGGAGGGAGGGAGGGAGGGAGGGAGGGAGGGAGAGAGAGGGAGAGAGAGATAGAGAGAGAGAGAGAGAGAGAGAGAGAGAGAGAGAGAGAGAGAGAGAGAGAGAGAGAGAGAGAGAGAGAGAGAGAGAGAGAGAGAGAGAG
>NC_091579.1:3883935-3888935 GCF_042767895.1 Penaeus vannamei | reverse complement strand
TCCCTCCTCCCCCATCGCTCTCCATCACTCACGGGGGTTTAAAGGTGGAGCCGAGCGAGGAAGGTCCGTGACGGGGTGGGGTGGGGTGGGGTGGGGTGGGGGGTGGGGGTTATGAGAAGGACCCGCTGTTGGAGCATAGGGAGAGAGAGGGGAGGGAGGGAGGGAGGGGCAGGGAGACGGGCAGGGAGAGAAGAGAGGGGAAAAGGGTAGGGAAGGGGGAAAAGAGAGGGGGCAAGGGAGAGGGAAGGAGGGAGAGGGAGAGGGTAGGAGGCCAGGGAGAGGGAAGGAGGGAGAGGGAGAGGGTAGGAGGCCAGGGAGAGAAGGGAGGAGGGCAGGGCGAGAGGGAAGGAGGGCGAAGGGGTTCGGAGGGGTTCATGGGGATAGTGGGCGAGTCGGGGCAGATGTCGCCCACCCGGCGTGAACTCTCAACCTGTAATTACACCATCATCTGCCCCTCCCCCACCCCCTTCCCTCCGTCCCTCCCTCCCCCCCTTGGCTACACGTACAGACGCGCACTCACGAAAAAGGCATGTCTTTATTCTCCTGGTCTACGGGTCCGTTAAATGAAGTTTCATATTCTACTAAACAGGGAATATTATACACACAGCGATCGACGGACAATCAAATGACAGAATAAAGATTAGATATAGAAAGTATAAAAAACAGAATGATGATGATATATCAATAATTATAACAATAATAACAATAACAGTAAAAATGATAATGATAATAACCCGAATAACGCTAACACTAACAACAATAATAATAACATTAATAATAACAATAATATCAATAGCAAACAACAATAATAACAATAATATCAAAGGCAAACAACAATAATAACAATAATATCAATAGCAAACAACAATAAAAACAGTTATAAACATAGCAATAACAATAACAACAACAAAAAACGAAAGACTGCAATAAAAACAAACCTACCATAGGGGTGGGGGGAGGGGGGGGGCTAATTTCGACCAGCACCGTTGCTGATCGAAATTAGGCCCCCACCGCCCCAGCGCTAGAGAAAGAGAGGGGGGACGGCTGTGGTGCTCGGAATAGAGGTCCTCCCCCACCGCCCCCTCCACCCCCACCCCCGCCACATAAACCAACACACGGCAACGCAAGACCTATTGTATCCTCCGATCTGTCGTCGTCACAAGCTCCCCGTCAAAGAAGACTTCTCTGGGACGCACCTTTCCTTATCCAAAACCGAGTATTAATTTTAGAACATCAAGAGGAAAAAAAAATAATCCATATAGCAGTAAAAAATGCTTTCGATATAACCCAAAAATACAATCCTGAACATGTCATTTCCTAACCCAAAATAAAAAGCTTCCGAAAAAAGTACCAGAATACAACCCTTTACGAATCAAAGCCACACCCAAAATAAAAGACTCCCGATAAAACCCCTTTACATACTACCCTCATCCATTCCACACCCAAAAACAAATCAAACCACCAAACAGCTGAAATAACTACAACACCCGAGATGCACTTCCGAGCTGCCTGCATCACCGCCAGCAACCCTTTTCCCACACCGGTAGCAGGGCACAGCCAGACCCTCTCGCCTCGCCCTGGGCCTCCGATCCCGGCCTGGATACCCTCCCTGCTTTTTGCCTGCCCCTTCGCCCTACCATTAACCCTTCCCTCCGATGAACCTGCCTCTTCCTGGTACCTTCAGACGCCGGTGCACCCGTCTCGATGCCGGCGGTCAGTGCGAGTAATACCATCCCTCGCTGGTTTACATTCGGAGGCCAATGTAGATGGAAATCGATCATAATTAATGGTATGCAGCGTGCGTGTCCTCGATCTCCTGAAGGATCTGGACACCGAGGGCTATATCCCGTGACGAAACGAGGCAAGGAATGCAGAACCATGCAGCTGAACACGAAATCGTCGACCTTAATATAATTCCTATCCCCAAACCGAGCTAATCGTCCTCCTTGCTGTAATTTCTACCCCCAGAGTCGTACACTTACAAAGCAGCTTTTTTCAAACACGATTCCAACACCAGGAGCAACAACACCAAACGCTGCACCAATATCCGGGAGATACACAAGAGCCGAGCAACATGTACAGATTAACCCAGCATTATCCTACCTCGCGCAGGCTTCTAATTAACTTCGTTACTGTTGCAGCCAAGTACAGTTAGAAAAGTATCATACAGCCTGTGAAGTTCTTAATTGAGGCCCCCGAGCAACTAATGTCTAAACATTAAATATCACAAATTTTCGCCGCCCGCACATCCTCATCATCACCGCCACCGCCCTCTCTCCATCTTCTTCGTTATTCCCTCTCCCTTCCCTCTTTTGCTTTTCTTTTTCCCGTTTTGATGGCCCTTCCCTCCCTTCTGCTTCCTCCCCTCTTCACTTCGATCTCTTTCTTCAAACACTGTCACCCCCTCCGCCTTCTCTTTCTTCCTCCCTTCCTTCCTTCCTCGTTTTCCTCCCCTCTCCTCTCTTCTTTCTCTCCTTCTCTTCTTCTCTATTCCCCTTTCCCTATCCCCTTCCCCTTCCCCTCCTACCCTCCACCCGCCATCCGACCCCCAAGAAGCCCCACGCCCGTACGAAAACGTGGGCGTAACGAGACTCACCTGGTGGTTGCTTGCGGTCCCTGGGAACTGCGACGCCCACCAGAGCCCACGATCTGGAGGAAGACAATAAAAAGAGGTGTTAGTTGCGCTGCCGAGTTCCTTTACGTCTCGAATCATTCTCATTCTCTGTATTTCTCTTTCTCTCTCTCTCTCTCTGTTTAATGTTTCCAGTACTCCCTTCATCTCTCTCACTCTCACTCACTCTCTCTCTCTCTCTTTCACTGACTTTTCCTTTCCAGTTCTCCCTTCATATTTCTCTCTCTTTCACTGACTTTTCTTTCATTCTTTCTTACTCACTCTCTCCCTCTTCAAAATCTCCTCATCAACTGCACCAACGATGTCACTCTCGCCATCCCAGTCTAAGTTTCCGAAAACGACGATAATGATAACCGTATTCGCCATCAAATAATCCCTAAGAACGAACCTCCCCTTCTCTCACACGGGAAGAAACGCCCTTATTTGCAATCATCCGTCGCGGGGCAATAAAAGCCCGTGTACTATCTCCGATACGGCCGCGATTACCCAGGGGATTAGCATGCGTATCTCTGCAACCGCCGCCACATGCACTGCAATCTAATGACTGGCGGAAACGTATGACACGCATGCAAATTAGCGGGAGCAGGGGCTCGCGGGGACCTCCCGAATCTCTCAGGTCTTTGGAAAATGTGAAATGCGCTTGCTTTCCACCTTGTTTGTAATCCTTTGAAAACAGATGTACATAGACATAGACATATACAATCTGACAGACAGACAATCACACATACACACGAGCGAGCGAGCGAGCGAGCGAGAGAGAGAGAGAGAGAGAGAGAGAGAGAGAGAGAGAGAGAGAGAGAGAGAGAGAGAGAGAGAGAGAGAGAGAGAGAGAGAGAGAGAGAGAGAGGGAGGGAGGTAGAGAATGGAAAGTACAGAGAGAGTGAGAGAGAGAGAGAGAGAGAGAGAGAGAGAGAGAGAGAGAGAGAGAGAGAGAGAGAGAGAGAGAGAGAGAGAGAGAGAGAGAGAAACAAAGAAAATCGAAGGTAATAAAAATGCCCACACAAAGGAAAAATTTACATCGTAACCATCCACCAAACGGAAGACTTGACTACCCACGAGCTCGCAACTGCGCCCTGTATTACGTCATTTGCCATCCCCTCTTTCCCCCCCTCCCCTTCCTCCTTTCCCTCCCTTCCTCCCTCCTCCTCCTCCTTTCCCTCCCTCACTTCCACTCTCCTCCTCCTTTCCCCCCTCCTCCTCTCCCCCTCCTTTTACCCCCCTTCACTCCCTTCCTTCTCCCTCCTCTCCCTCCTCCTTTCCCTCCCCCTCTCCTCCTCCTCCCCACTTCCTCTCTCTCTCAATAGTATATTTTTGTTTTAACCCATTTTCTCCCGAAGACGCCCGCTGCATGAATCGTATTTTCTTAAGAAACTTCCTCTCACCCACTACCCCCGCCCCGCCCTACCCAACCCCCCTCCCACCCATCTCCTTGCTTGCCTGCTTGCTTGCTTGCTCCCAACAGCTGATTGATCTCTGTGACGTCACGCTAACTTTCCAACTGAGTAAATGAAGTCCACAGGCGATGACGCAAAAAACAACATTGAAGAAATACTTGCACGTTAACATCAATATTTACAGAAGACAGAAGAGCAACTGAGAAGGGATGGAGAGAAGATAGAGAGAGAGAGAAAGAGAGGAGAGAGAAAGAGAGAGAGAGAGAGAAAGAGAGAGAGAAAGAGAGAAGACAGAAGAGAGAGAAAAAGAGAGAAGAGAGAAGACAGAAGAAAAAGAGAAATAGAGAGAGAGAGGAGAGAGAAGAAGAGAGGACAGAAGAGAAGAGAAGAGAAAAGAGAGAACAGTAGCAGTAGAAAAAGAAAAAAAGTAAATAAAGCATTCTCTACCAAAAATAACAATATGGGCCGACGATTTTTTTTCTCGGGTAAACTGTTTACTTCTCGTGCTCTCGTTTGAAGGGAGTCCCATTTCCGCCAGTAGGTCATGAAGGGAGAGGAAAAGGTGGAGAGGAGAGGAAGGCCGAGAATGGTGGAGAAAGGGGAACGGGGAGGAGGAAGGGAGAGGAAAAGGTGGAGAGGAGAGAGGAAGGCCAAGAATGGTGGAGGAAGGGGAAAGGGGGAGGAAAAGGTGGAGGAGAAAGGAAGGCCGAGAATGGTGGAGGAAGGGGAAAGGGGGAGGAAAAGGTGGAGGAGAGAGGAAGGCCGAGAATGGTGGAGGAAGGGGAAAGGGGAGGAGGAAGGGGGACGGGAAGGGGAAAGGGAGAGGAAAAGGTGGAGAGGAGAGGAAGGCCGAGAATGGTGGAGAAAGGGGAACGGAGAGGAGGAAGGGGAACGGGAAGGGGGGATGGGGAGGAAAAGGTGGAGGAGAGAGGAAGGCCGAGAATGGTGGAGGAAGGGGGCGGGAAGGGGAAAAG